>NW_024582540.1:6879-146717 GCF_018398535.1 Haplochromis burtoni
TATTTTCATTTGCTGCTAACTGCCTTGTTTTCATTTGTAGTTTTTGTAGTAGGAAGAACTACAAAATCTACAAATAAAAGTGCAGTTAACAAATGTAGTGCTCTCCACTATGTGAACCCCTCACCTGAATTTTTAGGTTTTTCAGTTCAAGCCAATTAAATGAAATCTAAAAATTCAGCCCCAACAATCAAATGATCCCCTATGAGCAAGCACTCTGGCAACGGAGGAGAGGAAAAACTCCCTTTTAACAGGAAGAAACCTCAGGCAGAACCAGGCTCAGGGAGGGGTGGTCTTCTGCCATGACTGGTTGGGGGTGAGGGGCAAAATAAAATCAAACAAAGGAGAGCACAGCGTATTTATAAGAAAGTTTTATAAAAATTTTATAAGATCAAATTATTATCGGGGTGCACATAAGTGGTCCGCAGGTGCACATGCGATCTTGAGGAGATCTAAACAAACTCCTCCTCCAGAAAATCTTATGTACGCAAACACGCATTGCAAATTCTTATCTGGTGCGCGTCTTTTATTTTGACAGCGCATGCAGACCACTTATGTGCACCCCTGATAATAATCATGACCCCCACAGAGCAGGACATTCACTCAGCCAAAGAGGTTTGAGATGGCCCAGCAAGCTGCAGGAACAACAATGGCCACTGTGGCAACACCCAAGCCTACTTTACACCACCAAGTATGGGTCTCCACAGTTTCCTTGAGTTCTGCATTGTCTTTTCTAAGCTGTGCGTTCTCCTGCATGAGTTTATCTGCCTTACTTTGGACCTCGCACACCTCAGCACGAAGGCTCCTTATCGCCTTAAGGTGACCCTCTTCCTTTATCTGAGCGTTTGTAATAAACGTCTGCATTGTACCACTCAGTCTGTTAAAATGGTTATCAATGTTTGGTACAGAGCGTAAATTATTTAACCTTTCCTCTGCCATTTTTATTTTTTTTTTTAAATTGACTGCACAGTGTATTAGCTTTTTGAAAGGTTCCTGGTTTCTGAAAATGCTCCAAAGTAAACTGTGTTAAACGAGCTCTTATTTATAGACTATGGACACTGTGACGTGATATTCTTTGCCACTATAGTGGCAAAGAATGACGTCACAGTGATCGTTTGAGAAGATCAAAGGAGCGCTGTGGATCATTCTGCGCATGCTCAGAATGAGTCACATTCTGAGCATGCGCGGTCACTGTGACGTCATATTCGGCCACTATAGTGGCAAAGAATATGACTGAATATATGACAAAGAATATATGATCATTCTGCGCATGCTCAGATCATGCGAATTTCCTGTTGTCTATCACATATGGGCTGTATCCCAATTCAGGGTCTGCAGCCTTAAAGTCCTCAAGGGCCGCGTACTCAAAGACCGCTAAGGCCGGAAGTGCGAGGCTTGTGAAATGGCAACCCGTTCTCACTCCCGACACGTAAAATAATGATGATTTGTCACGTCCCTTAACTTCTCATGCTGACGCTAAAGGTATCCTTCCACGTTTTTATGTGACGCTGTGGGTTGTCAATTCATTCCAATATGAACCCGCTCGCGGCGATCAGAGACGCTTCGAGCAGAGGCTCCAGCCATCCATTTACTCCAATAATAACCCCGTCACGGCGAAACATGACGCCGTGAAGCACAATCTAACTGGAGAACCGGGGACCCTCTCCGCGAACGGGTTTTTCTCCCTAATTTAATGCTTTCTTTTAATGACATCGTTAACATTTCTCAACAAAAACACGTGAAAGTATCACTGATAATTCAACAATAAAATCGCTTCATGTTGTGGCCATCACACAGTGTTTTCCAAACTGATTCACGATCTGAAAGTGCGCAGATTTAACGTACATAATCCTTTGTTAGGTTTATTATTTTCATTTCACACGTAAAACACATTTATAGATTCATTCACCACTCCTGTTAGTTTTGGATGCGCTCGGCTCACTGTGTCAAGCCAGCCTCCAATTCGAGACTTGCAGTCAAGCCAGCCTCCAGTTTGTTTTACGTTCCCTGTGTATTCAAAGTATTACGGGAATGGATGTGGAAACCGGATTTCAAAATAAAAGCCAACTTCGAGTGAATTAACAGATATGTTAAGAACATAATAACATATAATTTAGGCTTTTTTTTATTTTTTTTTTTACAAACTCTAATGTTAGATCTATATGACACAGCCTTGTACCCTAATTGTGCCCTGTCACTATCAAGGCCATCTTATTTTGGATTTCAAAGTAAAAGCCCTGTGAATCTTCATTTTTGAACTACTCTTTCAATGACTTAATAATGCTCTTAAAAGCAAAAGTCGTATTTCCAAATACTATTTGAACTTTATATCAACACTTTCCAACCACAGTCTTTTTCACAGTGATACCATATCAATATCAAGTCAGTCTGATTTTGCCTTTCATAGTAATGGCCCTTTGAAATTGCCGATATTTGACTTAATCTTCTAACGATTCAAAATGCTCTAAAATGAAAAATTCTTGTTTCCACAGGGTAATTCCACTTTAGATCAACAGTATACAGACCCCACAGTGATACCATATCAATATCAAGTCATTCTGATTTTGCTTTCAAAAATAAAAGCCTTTTCAAATTGTCCATAATTGACCTACCTTTCAGTGATTTCAAAATGCTCTAAAATGGAAAATTCCTGTTTCCACAGGGTAATTCTACCTTAGATCAACAGTATACAGCCCCACAGTGATACCATATCAATATCAAGTCATTCTGATTATGCCTTCAAATAAAAGCCTTTTCAAATTGTCCATAATTGACCTAACTTTCAGTGATTTCAAAATGCTCTAAAATGGAAAATTCCTGTTTCCACAGGATAATTTCACTCTGTATTTACAGTATAAAGCCCCACAGTGATACCATGTCAATATCAAGTCAGTCTGATTTTACTTTCCAAAGTAATGGCCCATTGAAATTGCCCATATATGACTGACTTTTGTAACGATTTTGAAATGCTCTAAATAGAAAAAAATCCTGTTATCCGCATATTGTAGCATCATCCATAACTGTGTCCCAATTCAGGGGCTGCATTATGGGTAGTAGTAGTAGCAGCTAGGCTAGTCCGTTTCTATGGTAACGTGCAATGTAAAGTTTCGTCGTCACTTTCTTTCTATTAAATATCTCTGGTAACGTTTAATATTGCTGATATCGCAGTAAGATACTCGAACCTTTTTTCCGTGACGGTTTGGGAGTGTGTTTAAAATAGGACATTAGGGTGACAATAAACAAATTGTGGTTTAACTGAGCACAATTACTTCGTTTAGATATTAGGCTTTAGCTAACTTTTGGCTAGTTTAGCTATAGCTAGCTAGTTAGCAAGCATAATTTCTGAAAATGGTAGTATTATAAGGTTCACCTAACTGAACAAATATGGGAAATAAGATATGATGTTCTCGTAATTTGGAGCTATCCAGACACTAATGACATTTGCCAGTGTTTTTGTTAAACACTTCAATTAAACATTGACATGGATAAGACTAAGATTTGCAGCAACCGGCGCAATAGTAAGTGTAATTTCCGTTTACTCCTCAGGCTCTTTCATGTATTTGTGGAAGGACAAATGTATCCCTGACTGGCTATATTACATTCTTCCGTTTTCAGCTATTAAGACAGATCTCAGTTTGCTGCTGGAGTGTCTCAAGTTTCAGATGAAATGCCCCGATTTACAGAAACAAGCCCTTCTCACTATTCATTCAATCTGCGAAAAGAGAGGTAATAATGAACAGTCAATGACATAAACGTACTTTCAACTTGAACTGAACCCGAACACATCTGTCATATGAATACATGTATTTAGTGAGATATTTATATAGCATAAGGTCTTGACATGGTAACTGATGACTGTCTCACTTTAAATTGGGAATATTTCAGAGGATAATGTGGACCTGCTAAGAGAAATGGGAGGTGTGGCATTTGTGTATAACCTCTCCAAATCCAGCATTGTTCATCCAGATGTTAAGGAGACTGCTCTCTTTACACTTGGCACACTGGCAGAGGCCAACGGTAGGCACGTCTGATATTTGTCCAATCTAAGTTTAGGGAGGGTTATTATTATTTTTTTTTTTTAAGGATGCAGTTTCTGGAATCTTCCGATAATTACGTAACATCCTCACGATGGGACGATCAAGCATCGGAAGGAAGAAATACCTTCCTCCCCCCCCCAGAAATTAAAGGCAGCTCTGTGGTCCTTAATTGATATCCAACTTGTGCTTTATGTGTGTAATATGTGTTTGTGTGATATGTGGTATTTATTAAGTGTAAATTGTTTTAAAATAAATTGTAGTTTTAAATTTTAACAACATCTAATTTGTCTTTCATTTTGTTAGTCTACTGCAAGAATTCTCTGTGCAAAAATGAGATATTTGCAGACCTTGCTGATTGTCTAATGAAAGAGGACATCCCGCTGAAACAGAAGCGACTCTCTGTTTATTTGCTGCTTGTGCTGGTAGCCAACAACAGTAAGATCAAATTCTAAAAAGACAGAATAAGTTTAAGCTACAGGACTGGATCACACATTTATCTGCATGTTTATCAGTCACTTTACTCTATATGGTCTGGTTTATTTGGAAGCTCATTAAATTTATTCCATATAACTAGAGCAAAATATAGCATGAATCTTTTTTTTTTTTTTTTAGTTCTGAGAGCATGATAATGTTTGCAACCTTTGTCTGACTTTGTTTTATTGTAGAATTAGGACAGACTTTGGCTCAGACCAGTGGCTGCCTGGACGTTCTACTGAATCTCTTCAGGTATTTCTCATTGCTGAAATCTCTTTTGACCAAAGATAATTTTTAATCACACCACTCGTAGTTACAAAGAAAGGAAAACAACATCAATAAAAACACTCATTTGAGTCCATGTAAGGTAAATGGTATATATTTTGCAGGGCCACTTTCCCCATCTCCACAGAAGCCACTTTCCGAGCAGCTAATGCTACTCAAACTTACCAGCTTTGGACGTCTGTGTCTAGTGCTCTTTGTGGATGTGTAAACAACCCTCAGAATGGTAACATGAGATTTGTATTTTTCTGTCTTGTTCAGATAAGGTGAAATGTAAAATACAGATTTTCTTGCTATAGTGGCAACAATTTTCAGTACTCAATTAAATGTTTTTTTTTTGGGGTAAGCACAAAAGCTGTTTTTTTTGCTCTGTTATTTCTTTCTTTTGTATTGCAGAGGAGGGTCAGCGTATTTGTGTGGCAGCGTTTCCTGTGATTAAAATCTGGCTTCAGCAGCTTACTTTTCCACAGACTGAAATTTTTCAGCCAATATGCACATTCATAGCAATGACAGTGGCCAACAACTGTAAGTGCTGAAACTATGTTTTTGTTTTTTTGAAATGTAAAACATCTTAGTTGATCCTGAAATGCAAATGATTAAATGTTCTTCACTTCTTTCTTTTGGCAGCCTGTGTTCAGGAGAGTTTTTCTGCCTGTGGGGGATTAGAAACTCTCGCTCTTACCCTGGGTCGTCTAGCTTCTGCTGCAGATACGAGCTTATTGTCTTGCCAGCTTTCTGTCATTATATCCAAGACTCTGTCAGCTTGCATCACTGATAACTGTGCGAACTGCTCACGAACACATACACATACACCCTAAATCCACAACTGAATAACCAAAGTATTTCCTTCTTTATTTACAATCTCTTCTTTGTAGCTTCTCTGGCTTCAGGTCTGGCGCAGTATGGCGTGGTCTTACACCTTTTCTCTTTGCTGGCTAGTCCACACTTGGACCCAGAAGACAGGCTTCCTATTTTGCTAAGCCTTGGTTACTGCACTGAGGCCTCTGGTGCGACTGCACTATTTTTTTTTTTCTGCTTAAAATATATATTCCAATTTATATCATAACTATGATATCTTGCATAATGCACATATTGAGAGCACAGTGTTCCTTTTTTAAAGATCATAACACACTGTCCATGCATTTCACAATTGCACTGTGCTTATTTGGTTCTACAGAAAAGCACCAGTCCCAGCTGATATGGTGTGGAGGGCTCCCCATTATCATAACTTTACTCACAGAGGATTCAAGTGAGGAGGTTAGGAGGGCTGCTACATTCATATTGCAAACTTGCAAAAAGGCCAGTAAGTCAAAGCAGTTTTATTTTCCAATAATTCTGTATTCCTATGTATTTTCACATGTCACAGTCACTTTGATATTTCTGTTTAGCTTTTAAGTTACTGTGTATCACAGCAGTCTATCTTATATACATTTTATTTGCATTATTTGCCTCTGTCTTACATTTAAGATAACTGGCATGTATATAGTATGCAAAACATAAGAATCTGCTTTCATAATGATCTGCAGTATTTGCCTTTTCTATAAAGCTATGTGCTCAGGAGTGGGTGATCCGATAGCAAAACAGGCTGAAAATGTGGAAGCCCCTAAACACATTGAGGAGATCAGGAGTTCAGCCAGAGAAATGCTACACAGGATTAACCTGCTAGAGAAGAGAAGGGTGAAAGTTAAACATGCATCAGACACATGTATTTGCCAAGTCTGACCAGATCATATCATGGTGACTCATGATGTGTACTTATGTTGATCTTCAGGATGTCGAGGGTAAGCAGGAAGACGCAGTTCTACCAAATTCACATGAGGGGCGAGACCAAATATCTCTACCAGCTTTAAATCTGCCACTGCACATACCACAAAATGAGGGTGTTGAAACTGTCCCCAGAAACATAACTGAGAGGGGGAATAATGGTGAAAACAAGGAATTGACCTCTGGGTTAAGTTCTCACAAAGAAACCAGTGAAGGTGACGTCAGGTGTTCAATGTGCAAAGGTACTGGAGCGCTCATGTCTTCTCATATCCTGCCACTAGAGGGAGCCAGTAAGCAACTTGAGGCAAACAGGTTAGTGGAGTGGCTCTGCGTCTGTTATTTATCAGAAAAAAAATGAGGGTGAATGATAAGATTTTTTTTTTTTTTTGTCAGCGGTTTAAGCCAATATTTCCAGTGAGGTACACAAAACCAAGCGATATTAAGTGTATTGAAGGTAAGAGACACATTATTGCTTTTTCACTTCCAGGCACTAGAATTACAGTATTTAGCTATATGCTCAGACTGCCTTTACTTCCTCACCTGGTTCCCCCAGTTAACTCACCTGTTTGCACTCTACAAATCACTCCCTCAATATATACACATATCTTCCCAACATTTAATCTCTAGATTGTGTGTTGTCTGATACCTGAGCTTACTGGCATTCTTTTACTCAGTTAATCCCTGTGAATGTTTTTTTAACGTGTTCCTGGTGTTTGGATTTTGCCTTTTTATGCAATCTGCACAAGTCTCTGCCTGACCTTTTTTGTATCAGACTGATTTGTGTGTATGGGTGTGTGTTTGCTTGCCTCCTGTGTCTTACACTTGGATTTTCAATGAAAAGGACTTTGACATTTTCAGTAAGTGTATAGTATGTGATGTTTTCCTAAATGTGTTTTATGTTTAGAGTTACAGCATACTGATATGAAGAACGTGATCAAAGCCCCAGTCCCTTATAGTCGTTGTGTAGGTAAGAAATAGCACAGAAATCCTATTAATTTTGTATTATTAAAGGCAGAGTTTAAACAAGGACAGTGTTCGACAGCCTTTACTTCTCTATATCTTTGCAAACACGAGTGTCTCTCTTAATAAGCCTAATTTCAAAATAGTTATGACGTGTTAAAGTAGGACCATACATTTAAAGTTCTGGTTAAATGTACAGGTAGGCCTCAGTCAAACAGGCATAGACACCGGTATGGGACCCACTGGCATCACTAGTGTGAAATTTGTCGCAAAGAAGTATACACACTTTTCCCAATGGCCCATCTGTAGACCTGCGAGAAAGAAGAGATTTATTTCACAGCCTCCACTTGCTCCTGATGGTCACCAAATGGTCACTAGGCATGTGTGACTGGGGCCTAAAAAGTACATTTGTTTCTTGCTTCTGGTATATATGTCCAGGTTATCCTGGGGACTGCATCATAAAGCAGCTCGATCCCTTCAAAAACTGCAACGAAGGAGTAACTGGAAAGGCAACTGTACTGAAGAGCTCAGTCACTCTTTGTGGGCTGTGACATTCAGTTACATTTTTGGGGAGGTTGACATGAGGTTATAGTGTAGGTTATGGTGTGGAGTTTGGGAAGTATTTGTGGTTATGACATAAACATGGTTTACAGAAGGAGTTAAACAGAAGTATAAATCCCATGTCCTTCTTTCTCCACATAGCCTGTGTGTTACCTTTTGAGGAAGTGACCAGTCACACTTTTGAGTCTCTCCAAAGCTCTTGCCACCAAAGCTGTGACAGGCACAAGGTTCTCAGAGAGGCCACCAAGCACTTCAGAATGCATCACTGCAGGCTCGTGTTTGAGAAGGAGCACCAGGATCCCGCTGAGGCTGAGAGATATTCAACAGCAGAGCCACAACAAACCTGCAAAAACTGGACTGGTAAGAAGATTCTCCATATGCAAACACTAATAGTTCCTGTAGGTCCTAGGTTTGCATTTTTTTTTTTTTTATTAAAAAATACTAAAAAAAATACTAATTATTGTTAGTTTCCTTTAAAGGCCTTGCTGCTAATGGATAGACAGAGTTTTCAACATGTTTGGTTCAGAAGGTGATGCACTACCTGCTTTATCACTCAATTAGCATCAAAGTTCAGCAGAAAAATTATTTTCCTCAGTGACCACAAAGGGTGCAATTGTTTGCACTTTGATAGGCGTTTGTCATTGGGTAATCTGCTCTCTGTAAATCACACACTGATATTCTTTGTCTCTTAGACAGGGTCAAATTAGTGGCAACATATGTGATTTCAGCTAACCACATTTAATGGTTGAGTAATGCCCACATAATCTCTGAAGTTTTCTTATTCATTTCTTGCATTGGTAGTCTTGCAGTGTCTTGCAGGCACTCTTCACTGTTAGTGTGAGAGAAGAACTGAAATGCATGGGTGGAGCTTTACTTTACTTTTGAACAGTATTTTATTGTCATTGTGTGAAAGTTTTTCTTTTTAATCCCTTTGTATCATATTTGATACATGAGTTTCTGACACCTTTATCTCATCAACATGATCAATACTTGTTGATCAGTACTTATGGACAAAACTATTTTCTTTGTCTAAAATTGACATTGTTGTTAACAAGGTGTCAAAAACGCCCACTGTATCAAATATGATACAAAAAAATATAATTAATATATAATAAAAATATATCATACCCAACATGATATAGCAAAAAAAGTGGATTTTGTTATAAGGGTTAATAAACATCTCAGTTCCAAAAAATCAGAATTTTCTGGCTAATTTTTGATGGGTTGGGTCTTACAGGGTTAAGTTGAAATAAAAAATGCTTAAATGTAAAATTGTTGCCATGTGTTGCTAATAAAATGACTTTCTACTCCACTGTAGGACCTTCTGAAGGTGAAGGAAAGGTAATTAACAAGAACACTCTGCCTGAACACCGATGGAGAAAGCACAATGGTAAGAAATTTACCGCAAACACCTGAAAGCACTGTTGCAAATGAGATTTTGTAAATCTAATATACGAGCTATTTTGAACCCTTTGTGGTAATTATTTTGTATCAGAAATGCACCAGTGCAAGTACAAAAAAGAGCTTTTGCCACATACTTGGCACCAGTCACCTGGTAAAGGTGAAGACATTAACACAAAAGTGTGCCTGGACAACACGCACTGTTTCCCAACTGTGTAGTTCACTGTGGGGTCCATTTGTGCCTGTGTGAGAATGGTGCTGCTAATGTGCAGCACTCTCAGCTAAACAGACTGAGACTGAAAATTACTTCATTCACACCTGGCCTGGAAACCAGGTGCCCCATGATTCCTCGAAATCCATAGCAGTCTTCTAAGAAGCCACAGTTTAAACTGTCACCTTCTATTATTATGTACTGTGTTTGTTCTGTAGAAATCAATTCAACTCACAAGTCTCAGTTTCCGAGGTTTAATATACCTACTGCTGATATAACAGCACTGAGTAAAATGTATGTTGTTGTTTTTCCTTATTTTTTTCCACCACAAACCCTGAACACATTTTGAGCTTTGGGGTGAGAAATATAGTTACGCATTAACTGACAAACATGACAGCTTTTAATGTGTCACCATTGGTCCAGTGCCAGCAAGAGCATGCAGTTATGGATTGATTGGCAAACATGCCAGATGTTGATGTGTCACAACAAAACCACCGCCTCTGAGGGCATTTGGCAAAATATGAATTGACAAACATAAAAGATTTTAATAGTCACCTCAAGGTACTTTATATTGTAAGGTAAGGAACTTACAATAATACAGAGAGAGGCCCAACAATCAGATGACCCACTATGAGCAAGCACTTTGTGACAATGGGAGTGGTGACAGTGGGAATGCATGCGTGCATAGGCATGTGTCCCTGAAGCAAAGAGTTTGTACTGTCACACTTTATCCTAGCAGTTATCCTGTAAGGGAATAATAATAATATATAACAATAATAAATAATTATTGGGGGGGGGGGGACAACAACATTGCTTTATGGTAGCAGCAGTAGACATGCACTGAGAAGATTTTCAGTTGAGGCAACAACTTTGAAGCAATAATTTCTCCATTTATGTTGCATCAAGTCGTAACTGCAAGAGCAGTGGCAAATAATGCAGAATGACCCTTCTAACTTTTGGTTTTACTTTACATGTTTTTTACCACCACCAAGGATTAGCATTACAGTTTAGTTTTCGGTATAAATTCTATGGTGTGTGGGATGGTTAATGTCACAAAATTATGTGATACAGCGATAGGAACATAGAAACAAATTCAAGATAATAGAAAGCAGCAATAATGTCCTGAAAGATAAAGAAATTGTCTGAGCAGTTGCAAGCTGCTGTGTTTTAGGTGTAGGACATCTATATGTATAATTTGTAAATTAATTTGGTTGTCTTTTTCTTTTTAGGCGTCACATTGGTTCCACTACAAAGAAGAGCTAAAAAGACAACATTCGCCTCTGATAACAGGACTGGTATGAGATGTTTTCACAAAGCAGCAGTTTAATTATTTACTCTAGTCCTGCATTTCTGCCATAATCAGCAACATAGATCCCATCACTCCTCTCTTGGCCCTCCTAAAAAGGGAGAATCCTCCTGAAGATAGATATGCAACATCAGATAGGGGTATTTACAGCTGACTATTTAACTGTGTGAATGTTATGATTGAGAGCCTGTGGTGGGAGCTGTTCTCTGCAATGTGTTCCTGGCAGCAGACAAACCAAACAGCAGAGGGAATGTTGAACTGCAGCCAGTGTTCTCACAGTGCAGGCCGGAGCTGGTTCAAAGCAGCACAGCTGCATTAAGCTGTTTCACACTCTGTGTAACACTGTGAGAGATTAAGGCGGATGCTTTTGTGTCTTGCCAGTGACGCTGTAGTGAAACTAGAGGGATTGCAGTGTTTTGTCAGTTTGCAAGTTTGCATCATCTCAAAGGTTGTGTAGCCCAAGAATTGCAGTAGTGTTGCAAAGCAAGGGGCACTGTTTCATAGTGCATTCTCTCTGTGCTGTCACACTGAGATTTACTGTTGTTTTTTTCCATCTCAGCTCCAGCGCTTACTCTGAGTCCATTCTTCCTTAGATTTTTCCACTGTCATCCATTTTTCAGCATGTTAAACTATAATACTGCCCCTCCTGCTCTGTCTTCATCTTTTTTTTACTACAGCTTAGTACTACTATAAAATCAGTCCTAGGCAAAAAGAGAAATTATCTTGCATATTAAATCTGGGGCAATTGAATATATAATGATAAAACAGGAGTTGTAAAGCTTTGTCTTTTCCAGTAGAGGTGCAGAGATGATTTGCAGTACTGATTGTTTTCTCACCTTTTGTTGGAGGAGGGGAAAAGCATCTCCACTTTTAACAATAACTTTAAATGTAATTTAAACACACTGTCAGCAAATTTACTGAAATTCAGCTACACAAATATATGAAACTAGAAGCAACGCTGGTGACACACAACAGAAATCCACTGACCTCTGTTATCATTTAATGTCATTGTATTTGCTGATGGCTGTATACAAACTGAATATCAGTGATGTTTAGATTTAACTAATAAATCAGTGCATCCCTGGTAAACATGCTTTCACGTGCTGTGTTTCAGATATTGAGATGGGAGGGAGGAGTGGTCACCATAACAATCTGCAGAAGATTGGCTTGGATCACAGTTCCACTGTAAGTTTTCTATCAGATATGTTTTTGGATGTCGAGAAAAAGCTTTATTGTCATAATCAGTATTGCATCGTAGTTATAACAATAATTGAAGATAAAGGGCAGATACACACAGTAGAGTTTCAGTTTACCAAAGCGCCTTTTATCCCTGACAGTGCTTTCTGTTATTGGTGCTTGCATTATTTTGCAATAGGGACAGCCCATCAGAAAGCGAAGATAATCCCGTTAAGAATTAACAAATTACCATTGCTCATCGAGATGTGTTGAAATCATTTTAAATGTGAATAACATGCTTTGCAAAATGCAGATATTAATGGGCTGAAACCAGTGTGGTCTGTGGATGCTGGTTACAGGCAACTTGGCTGGATTGTTTTCAGTATGAATAAATGGAAAAAAGAAGAAAAAAAACGGGTGTTTTGAAAACATTTTTCCTCTTTCTTTATTTTATATATGATTAACCATGGCTTCAGTGACCTGGCCAATTTACTAAGTTACTAAGCACTGAGAGGTGTGGCAAACTGATGAAAGTGTGCATGTGCATACATGTGCACATGTATGCACATGTCTCTGGCTGTCTTTGTTTACTTTTCTTACTTTTTTGGCTTCAATACTCTTAGAAAAGGAAGAGAAAGGACTTCAGCTGTGAGGAGGTGGGTTACCTGCTGTCTGGAGTAAAGACGTATGGCTTCTCTTGGAACTTAATCTTGTGGTCATATCCCTTCCAGCCTGGGCGCACCAATGTTGACTTGGCCAAGAAGTACAGGCGACTAATGGTAAAATCCTTAAATTAAGTGTTTTACAAGTTACAGTGGCCTTAGAAGTTTTGAGCACAGTGGTACTAATTTCCAAACTCTAAAGGGATGACATGATTTACAAAATGCACAAAGTTAATTTTATACTTTTTAAAAATTATTTTGAGTAAATTACTTTCCCCCCCATTCATTAAAAAATTCCCAAAACAAATTTCATCACCTGGTGTTCAGGAAGACCTAATTTGGCCAATTTCATAAATGTGTTTTTTACTCACCCGAAGTTTTTTCCCTTAAAAGCCTCTCCTTCAGACAAAACCTCTCATGAATCTGCATATACATCTCTTCTGATGATGTTTATTTGCAGAATTCTCTCAATGAATAACCTCTTCAGGAGACAGGCGAGGTTTTCTTATGACTCTTTCATGAGGTCATATTTGTGCAGATGTTGCTGCAGTGCACCACCACTCCTGAGTCTACTAAATCTGACTAGAAATGTAATCCTACTGCCATAGGATTAAAAGTTTTTGTTTTATTGGTCTTGTTGTTTTTCACCATTAAGTTGATCTTTCAAACCTTTTGAATTATGTAAGTGTCAGTTTTTGACTAGGGGTGCTTAAACTTTTGAATGCCACCAGAAACGCTAAACTACACAGACTTTAATTAGCTTCATTTGTCTTTTTGCCTTCAGAAACGTAAGGCCCAGGATGCCAGCCGTGCAGATTCTTAATCCTTGTTCAACCTAGGATTTGTTGATCAGCTGACTGGATTTACCTGTGAGGCCTTCATTCTCACTTCAAAAAACATTTCAATAATTTTTTTTATGATCTCCAGCAGTATATATTCCTTATATTATACCTGGTGTACTAATTTTAGTGATTTGTGGTTTCAATGCAATATTGTCTCAAACCTGTTTGAGTTATGGTTTGAAAATGAAAATATAGCTGTAGATGTTATTTATTTGTGATTATTTGTTCATGGTTTATGTTCATTTCTTTGAGAATGAATTGTGCCCGAATTAAATTGATATTAAAAGGTAGATTTAAGCGATGCAAAAGCACCTATTGAATAATTACTATATCGTACCGCATAACCGTCTATCAGACTAACTGGCCTTTGAACAGTGTGTTCAGATAGTCAGTATAAGTATAGTTTTCCACATATTTATTTTTCTGTATCATAGCTGTTTTTAGTCCAGGTCAGATTTACTGTATGGCAGTTTGGATATAATCTGGTCATTAAAATGACTCTTGTTATTTCATATGCATACTAAAGAAAGTGGTGTCTGTTTCAAGAGTTATTAACCAGAGTTGTTTTCCATAAAGTTTTCAGGTAAAACAAGACTATTTAGATTATGTCTGATTGCTTCTTTTGCTTAGACCCTGTTAAGGCCTTGACATAGAGCATCACAGAAGTAAATGCCAAGTCCTGCTTTCTTTGTTTTTGTGCTTCAGTTCACAGACAGGAAATCAACAAAGGGAGAGGAGACTCAGGTCAAGCACTTTTGTTTATTGAGCTGAAAGCCTCTGGTATGACAGGAATCACAGTGCAAATCAAACTGCTTATCTTTCCCAGTGTGCCTCAAGAAGCAGCTCAGTCTGCAAAATGTGTCCTTTAAAGCTTAGCTTGACTGAGATCATTGTCTAGAGTGCCTCTCCCATTCTGTGGGGACTCATCAGTGTGTTGCTAAAATCATGGGTCTTCCCCATTTTCCATGCCCTGGGGTGTGGGCTGTAATAGTTTGAGACCTCATATAATAATGGAAGGGTGAAAGGGAATTTTTTACTGGTGATAGTTATACCCTGGCATTAAGCTTTTCCCGTCATTGATTTGTATTTCTGTTGAATTGGCAAAGTAAATGTGCAAATTATTGCTTATTTACATTTGCAAGTACACCCTCTTTCAATTCTAAGCTTTTGCATATCAGGATATTTTTAAAAAATCATCCAGTCCTTACCATGTTCTAAAATTTCTAAAAAATACAACAACCTACAACGAAAAACAACACAACATATTACACTATATTTATTTAACAAAAAGCTAAACTGCAGAAGTGGTATGTGAAAAACTAACTGCACCCATGTAGCTTGTAAAACCACCTTTAATAACAATAACGTGAAGTAATCATTTTCTGTATGACTATCAGTCTTTCACATTATTGTCGAGGATATAAAAGACTGATACATGGCCTTACATGTGACTCTAGACTGATGTACAGAGGAGTTCACTGTCGACTTAATGGCTGCAAGGTGTCCGGATCCTGTAGCTGCAAACTGAGCCCAAATATTTACCCCTCCACCACTGTGCACGTGGAGATATCCACAGCTGGGAAGATTGGAAACAGTCTTAAATGTTTTCCACTCCTGAAAAAATGGGCAATGCTCCAAACCAGCACTATGCCAAAATCTCTGCTTTTATAGAGGTGCAAACATTTGCTAATTAATCAATTAATCAAATGTATTTGGTTAGCAGCACCTGTCGGCTGCTTTTCACACACTGCTTCTACATTGTGGTTTAAGCTTGTTATGATGTAATATCTGAGGTTGTGGTTACCCAGTTATAGGTTATGTTTTATGACCTGATAAATTAAACCACAGAATTGCAAAAGCGTGTGCTTTCTTTCCACATGACTGTAGATTAAAGTTTTAAGGCATTTAGGAGTGGCCTTTCATACCAGTGTCCTGACTACTCAGACAAGATTTTGGGATAGCAATGTGGTGAAAGCAAGGGGAGGCATGTGAGGAACAGATTTCTCATGGACTGAAATGCAGTCACACTGAAGACTTTTGACCCAGGCCCCATGAAAATCTCCTTCCTCTGGAAAGAATGTGGCCTAGTCTCCCCCCTTTCTCCTCCCTCCTCTGATGTCCTCTCTCCCACGAGACAGTGAGACGCTCCAGTCCCTCTTAAATGAACTGGGATTTGCTACATAGATTTCTATTGCCATTTGCAGAGTGCCCCGTACATGTAGTAGTTTGTCAAACATGCCCAGAGTATCTCCTGTTTTTCTTCCCCCACAAAAATCCATTCCCAGAATCTTCAGTGTGACCAGATACTATAAAATATACCTTTGAAAAACAGGGAGCAAGATTTTGATGTGTAAATGCCAGTTTATTGTCAAAGGCAACTACTTGACACTGAAAATTCATTTATTTTATTTAAAATTACATAAGATGACAATCATTCTGATTAGTGGATTATTGAAAATGCCAAGTATTACTATGTTAATTCATAAATGTGTAGTAGATACTCGTAACCAGTTGTGGAATGCACATGCCGTTTCCAGCTGAAGTTGCATTCTTTGTCCTTTACATTTATTTCATTAACCTTCTTTTCATTTTTCTTTTTGTTGCTATTTTTTTAAACAAAAAAGAAAACTGCTCAAATATATACAAGACACATTTAATTTCTGCCTGGATCTTCACAGATGAAGATCTCTGTCTAATAATGAAGTATTCTAGGTCACTCTTCTTTCCATCACAACACACACATGTACACACACACACTGCTTTTTGGCACCTTTGGTTCATTTAACATTAAAAAAAGGCTCTATTGGCATTAATGTGGGCACTTGGGTGAGACAAACCACTGTTTTTAGATCCATACACAATTTAGATTTAGAGGGTTTCACTTCCTTCATGAATCCTCTGATGGATTCACATCAGCTCAGTAGATGTGCTCATGTCTGTGATGGGAGTGTCATCAGGGACATTGACATCTCTTGGAATGAGGTCACTGCCAAGGTCATTTCCTCTCAGCTCCGAGTTCTTTGGGGTTTCACTAATGCTTTCCTCGTTGACATCACTTCCAAGCTTCTCCAAACTCTCTTCAGCCTCCACCTCCATCGGCTTTTCCAGATGCGCTTCTGCTGGCTTCTCTGGCTCAAGCATGGAAATGTCAGCAGCCTCATCCCCATCTTGGCATTCCTCACCAGCTGGGAGGTCTGATGGCTCATCTGGATTGACTGGGACAGGGATGGGATCTTGGGAGGGCGCGAAATCAGGGGAACCAGAGTTGGTCAAAGGGGGCGAAGAAAGAACCGGTTCATGGAGAGAATCTTGTGTTAGTTGATCCGGCTGCTGCTCCAGATGCTCCACTGAGGCTGGTGCTGGCTCTGAGATGGGCTGGACTATCTCAATGTCTGGTTCGGAGTCAGGAGCAAGCTCAGCTTCAGCAGCTGGTTCTGAAGGTGAAGGTGTGCTGGCTGAGACCTGAGGTTCAGGTTGGACTGGGGCTTCCTTTACCACAGGTGCTGGTTCTGTATCATTTTTCGGGGCTGAGGCACTGGAAGCCTCTGCTTCTTTAAAATCCGCGACACATTCTTCATTGGGTAAACACGCCACTGGTGTCACTGGCTCTCCCACCACCACATCTAGATCCTCCGTTTTGGCGGCTTCGTGAGTCTGTGTAACTGCAGAGTCGTTTCCTGGCTCCTTTGTGGTCTTCTCTTCAACAGCCACAGTTTCATGGGTGCTGGCTGGGGTTTCTCGCCTTCTGCTGAGCCTGTTTCCCATAATGAGCCTGTACAGAAAGTCAAAATGATAATAATAATAATGCCAAGAGAGATGCTTATTTGACTGGTGGAGATGAAATTTGAGTGTTTTAGTACATTATGTTCTTCTTCTTTGCACTGTGTGCTCTATTTTTTCTGAGATGTCTAAATATATTTCTGGAGAGCCCAAGGACCAACTAAAGCTGTTGACTAAAGCACTTGTTTGATTAATCCTTTACTTCCTGTACCCTGATATACACATGCCGACCACAAAAAAACAAACAAACAAAAAAACACTTTGGACACATCATGACCTGTGCAGTCACAACTTTTGACCACTTCATAGACTTTCAGTCAACATCCCCTTACTTAAAAAGGTCAATTAAAGTCTTCAGATTCATTGTTGTTTTGTCTTTCTTAGATTCTATAAAATAATATGTTCCAGTCGCTTATAAAAACGAAGCATAACTCACATAACTAGTATTATGCGCTACTAAAAAAAATGTAAGCAACATAAGTTAGGCAGTAAACATTAATATTTGGTGATCGCGAAAGGAAAAACAAGTTTTGCAGACGACCCCGCCTCCCTGTCGCGGTGCTCAGACTGTTAAATTGTATCCAAATAGTAGAGAAGGAGCAAAAACACTGTGGTTAAAATGTCTAGGAGGATAATAGTATTTCACCAACCTTTGTACTTTTGGCGTTGCAGCAGGCCTATATATATATAAAGTTGCTGATGATCCCTCTCGTGGAGGAGACTGCTTGTTAAACCGCTCGAAGTGCGCACAGCAGAGAGGAGCTGAGCCCTGCACAGACTGCTGAGGCGCACATTCTCCGCGTCCACGGCGCGCGCTCCAGCGCGAAACCACTTGACTTCCTGAACCAGATTGGCTTCGTTGCCTTTTCTCGGTTACTAAACGTAAGTAAACAACAACAAAAACGATAATAATAATAATAATTAAAGGATCTGCCTTACTCAGTCAAACTAGATATTATGCCATTAAACTAAACCACTAAATTGCGTGTTATTAAAGCCCTGGACAGTTGTAGATTTGCTTATAGAAAGCTTATGCATTAGTTGTTCAGTATAGCCATGATGACAGGAACGTGAATACAGTTATATGACATAAGGCCTTCATATTGGGGAAGTAAACGTGCTGATCGGCTGACTGAGGCTGAACCCAAAACCACTGACACATTTACTGTAACATCAGTGTGTTCTTAAGCTGCAAGACAGTCAAACGTCTTTAGGATCTTTGGTACTTTGAGCTTCTCTTTTCTGCTCTAATATACGTCATTCTCATGCTTAGTTTGCAGAATGTTTGTTTTGATTGATTGCATGACTCTTTATTTAATCTACAGAGTAGTGAGGATGTGGCCTGAGCAGAGAGCCCAATGTGCTGTGAGGAGTCCCGCGTGTCACGTTCGTGGGATCTTTCTGCTTCTCCTGCTTGTCATGGTTCAGATGATAATCTCCTTGGTGCCTTTTGATGGTGTGTTCATTCGCTCTGATAAAGTCCTCATCAGCCCCTACAGATTCTGTCAGATCCAACAAACTGGTGAATGGTCCTGTGATAATGTGTATAAGAGTCACCTGTACGAGCGATCGCAATCCCAAGGAGCTGAAGCTGAGACTTTATCTAAGCCACATTTTAACTCTGTCAGAGTAGCGGTTTACCTAGCTGTGTATGTTCCAATGATTATCGTGGTGTTTGCCCTGATGGGCATGCATTCAGTCATCTCTGACAAAGACGAACCTGCTATCTTTTGCAGCACGACTTTCCAGGTCGGAGCAGCCTTGCTCACCCTGGCTGGCCTTTTTAGTTTTTTGTTTGTCTATCAGTCATATGTGAGCTGGCAAAACATAACCGTTTGGTTCTATATCTATTTGGGTGTGGTGATAGAGCTGGCTATCACATCTGCACTGACCCATGTGTTAGGTAAGCGACTGAGATCATACTGGGAATGCAGCGAAATGCTTAAGCTCATCCCTGCTTAAATGCAAACATGAGCCACTTTGCAGTTTAAATAAAGCGATTAATGTTGTGATCATATCACAAAGACCTTTGAGTGGTCAGTAAAACTAGAAAAGTACTATATTAATGCAATTACACATAAATCTACTTAGGAGAATATGTTGATTGTTGGTGCTGCAATATCACTTTGTATCTCTTTACCAAGTGGTTTATGAAAGCCAACACACATAATGTATAACACAACAAAAAATATGGTCTGAGTCTGAAATGCACAGCTGGTGGATGCATGAGTGATACCCTAATTGTGCTGACAGTTATTTCTATATAAGCTGTAAGGAATAAAGAATATATGTATTTTTTCAAAGTGTGTTCTTATATCTGCTACCTCATATATTCAAGGAGCAACAGTAATGTGATTTCTGTAACTACAATTTCTAGCTAATTCACATGAATAGCAGTATGCTTTATGTTTTGGCAGTTTAATGCAAAAGCAAGGCTTTTTTCAAGTTCCCCCCCACAGAACAAGGCCACTTGTACTGCAGCAGTACCATGCTCAGGGTACTTGCAGGAACTTGTTAGGTCTTCTGGTGGAAACATTTCTAACACCAAACCTTTGTGGTGAAAAACCCACAGATGCTGTCAGTTTCATATACAGTGTCATGCATGTGAAAACAAAAAACGTTTTTTTTTTTTCTTCCCCCCATTAAAACCTTCAGTAAACCTAAAAAAAAATGCCATGTTGTCAATTTTAGTGTTTGGACCCAAGTGAGAAAAAGAACAAACACAACACTTAAGTAACTGTCACACTGTAAGATACTAAAATAAGTAGTTCCTCTCATGCGAGGTGCTAGATGCTGCCACTGAAACATAGACTGAAGTGCTGAAATTTGATTTCAGTGCAGAAGCTTTGGTGAATTAATTACTTGTCTCCTTCTCTGGATGTAGTCCTGTGAAGCGCTGCTGGGATGTACCTCTCTGAGACACCAATTAATGGATCCATTCTCCAAACTGTTTCTTTGTGGATGAGAGCTGCCAGCTATGTGTCCTCAAGTACTGACTGGACTCTCACCTGAATTCGTAATTTAGGAAGCATTCCCCCAACTGACACTTTTCAACTTAATGCAACAACTTTTTAGTGTCATTTAGATAAGTTAATCAGCTGAAAAAAATTTCCCGTACAAGGCGTAAGGCGTCACTGTCCTCTGCTGCTGTCTGGGGTGGTTCATGCGCTTTCCCAGCCTCCAAATCCTCAACTGTTCCTGAATGCCGACGCTCAGATGTTTGATGCTGCGGGCTGCTGGTGTACGGTAATGTTTCTACCGCTGTGATGTCCAAGTCTGATTCTGAAACATACGTCATGTCCAGATCTTCAGTGCAGTCTGATGGGGACTCGTCTGCAGCAACTGGATTCACTGTCAGCTGTGAATTTGTGGATTTCCCCATCTTCTTAACTGTGTCCACTGCTTTTTGTTTACCCTGGGTGTGGGAGAAGGGGAGATCAAGCAAATATTCCACGACAGTTAAGAGAGTAATCCACATGTGATGATTAAGAGTTTAACTGCACACAGTAATATTGGATAGAATGGACTTTCACATCATTATATTGCACGTATAGGGCACGTAGGGGAAAAAAAATCAAAGGTCTGAAAAGAGAAGCAGCACCACCTGCTGGTGAGTCACGAGTGTCAGCTCCTCACATGAGCCGTTTGTGACATAAGAAACAGCTGCTTCTACCAGCTCTTGCTCGTTCATACAGTAGAAAGCAGACCTGGGAACATATAAGTGGATTGGTTAAGTTTTAAAAAAAATTAAGGAGCTTTAAATGGGGCCTTAAACCGACCCCGATCGTGTTTCTTACGATAACTACCTGGCAGCTTTCCGCTTTCTCTTCAGTGGCTTCTTTTCTTGGCTTTTCTCCTCTTTCTTTGCCATCCATGCAGGCAGCGACCTGTGTCTTTCTGACATGTCGCGCTCTTTACGTCGTACGCAGCTTTACAACACTTCGAAAGTCTGCCGCAACATCACGTAAAAAGAAACGAGACTAACCTGTTTACAACACGGTTTGCACGAGCTCTGGTGCCGCTGGCAACCCTATAACAACCAATCACAGCAGAGAGTAACCGTGATGTCACCGGCTGACAGAGTCGCTAGCGACACCTGGCGGACAAGGATGTAATGGCACCATACAGCCACGACAACAAAGGATTAGCAAACGGCGGTTTTCAAAATAGCGATTCAGACTTTATTGTCCGCTAGATGGCGGTAGAGCTCTACTTTTTTTTTTCATTTAATGCCTGTAAGGAATCTAACCCCCACCTTCACCCACCTCGCCCTTTGAGCTTAAAACCTGTAGATTTGCTTTTTATTTCAGCACTCATGAATGGAGACATTATGTAATCTCACTGTCTGACCCAGAGATACAATATCTGAAAGGACCTTGAGAAAATTTCTTTGACTTCAAGACTCAAAAGTCACAGTGAACTCACAGAACATGTGTTTTCCCATACTTTAGGATCAACAAAAATTCTAGTAAGACAAAATCGTGACATCATAACATTTATATCAAAAAGGTCAAAGGCAAACTTCCCAGTAGCATCATATATTCTTGACATTATTTGTGGTTATAATTTAAAGAAACCACATGCTGCTCCATGAGAGATTGTGACTGTTTCACATTTGTCTTCATTCTGCAGTGGTGATAATAACATTTTGTAACCAACCTGAGTAGTGGGCAGAGGCATGAAAACCACAAGGTAAAGTTTTAGTTTGAGGGAAAGTAGCCAGTTTTTGTACAGTATCTTCCATATTTTCCTTTCTTCCCCCTTATCTTACATTAATATTTTGGCACATGGTGCACTGTACATTCAGAACTGAGCTTGACACAGATTAAGCTGTTGTTCTTACTGCTGAATCTGTTTTGAAAAAGGGTGAGAGTGAACCTGCTCTCATCTGTGAAAAGCACATGGCACCTGTACTCGTCCTGCCCACTAGAGGATGTATGGCCATGACCACATGCTCATGAATGCTTCTGATTGCTTGGTCAGAGACATTCACACCAGTGGCCTGCTGGAGGTCATTTTGTTGCTCTGGCAGTTCTCTGGAGCAGATACTAGTCATGCTCATGATTTATAGATCTTCTACAGCTCTGTCCAGGTCTCTTAGAATAACTATCTGTCTCCTGGAATCTCCTCCACGCTCTTGAGACTGTACTGGAAGGCACAGCAAACCTTCTGGCAATAGCACATATTGATCCTGGCAGGGTTGGTCTGCCTGTGCGACCTCTGTAGAGAGTAGTGACACTGACCCTAACCAACCAAACAACAAACATTCAGTCAGCTAAGATGAGGAGTAAAAACACATCACTGGCCTCCACCTTTAAAACCATTCCAGTTTTTTTGTTTTTGTTTTTGAGGAGTATAAATAAATGAATCTACAAATAGCTTAAAAATAATAATAAAACAATTCTAAAAGTGGTAAAGAAGAATGTGAACACTATTATGAATAAAACAATAAAAACATCAGTATAAATAAACATCAGATAAACTTAGGCCATTTTTACCTTGCTCAGTTTTTATATTTGCTTTTATACTTTTATGACTGTTTATGTCTAAATTTTATCTACCATGTTTGGTATATATACATTTTTCTTATGTTTTTTATGGTATGTTTGCGTGTTACTGTAAGGTGACCTTGAGGGTCTGAAAGGTGCCTATAAATAAAATGTATTATTATTATTATTATTATTATTATTATTATTATTATTATTATAAACATCATTAGCCAGTACTTAATCAATAAGAAATGTAGCTTAGCTATTTCCACTTAAGTTTATGATAAGTGGATGGCACTGATAGCAGATTGAGTTTGACAGCTTACAGACGCGCCTCAAAAATGCACCACTATCACTGAAAACAGTTAGTCTAGTGGCACATTTCTGTTAATGATCCTTATGCTCCTCCAGTTAATACACAAATGCGTGGGCCCAAATGTTAAATTATGTGTTGTAAAAAACGCACAGTTATATACAGTATACACAAAATTCAGGCACCATTTGCAAATCTCTTTCTCTTTCCATGTCATTGCACACTTACTTGTGCACACATATGCTCGCTTTATTTTGCTGGAAGAAATCAGGATCACAAGTACTGTGAGTGCAATTAAAACTGTGTTCTAAGTCTGGTCTAATCTAATTTCCAATCTCTCGCCCAGGACTTTCTATTGTCTCAGCTCTTCTGCAGATTCAAGCACAAAAACGCAGACGTAAGCTAAAATAAATAAATAAAATAATAGTAATCTTTACAGACCAGTACCACTTTCTGATTTGTGTCCTCTCGCTTTAGACATACAGTTAAATGCTTGTAGCTGTTAAAATGCAATCTGGACATGCTGGAGTGCTGATGATCTCTAGCCATGTGTGACTTGATCTTACGGGCCATCAGTAGATAATCTGTCCAGCTGCATGACACATTTCTTTCTCGCTCTTTCACTCTACTCCTTTCTCCCCCCTCTGTCCTTTTATCCTCCTCTTTAAATCACTGATGTTCTAAACAACCTTGCATCAGACTGTCACTTTCTGTCACTTTGTACACCAAAACTGCCTTCTCTCACTCTGGCCTTTTAATTATGTCTCTAAAGCCCCTGCCTACAAGCGCTTAGGCTTTGATTACAAGGACCGGCTTTGTATGTTTGACTAAATTAAAAAGTGGAAAAAAGGGACACAAAAAAAATCTCAAGGCAAACAGCATGTTAACAGCAAGATGTGTTCACAATGTAATTTTCCTTTAAGCTCTTAAGTTCACTGCATTTTAAGAAAAAACAATAACCAGCAGCCTGAACTGGCAAGAAAAATCCTCAAAATCTCCCACGATATTATTTTTATTTATTCTTACAGATTGCACTGAAAAGGGGCTTTTAACCAGCAACAAACTGTATTAGTGACTATAATTTGGAATAGCTTTTAAATCCACCAAGCATGAATTATGAGTTTGTCACTTTTAAAACGCCTCACTAACTCTGTGTGCGGTATTTACAACTTATCATCATCATTAACTCAGTGGCATCACTGCAAAATCAAAAAAATCATATATAAATTATCTAAACGTAAAGACACACGCACGCACGCAAATCTGTGTAGACCCCAATATTGTATTGGACTCATCCTCCTCCAGGCTTGCTGCCACATCCACAGATCAGGCTGTGCTAAGAAGATTTCTGTTTGCCAATAGAGTAAATCTTGTCGCTGCTTTTCTAGCCTGCTGAATTTGTGGGTCAGACATGCCCGAAATGTGCTAAACTTGAATATCACCACCATGATTTTGTTAAACACTTTTTAAATGTCTTTTTCAGTAGTAACCCTCTTTTTTTTTAATTAATTATTTCATTTTTTGTAACATCTTCTTATATTAAATTTTCACACGGTAGATTTTTGTGAAGTCGAATCATTTTAAACAAACCTATCAGCTGTTTATATCGTATACTACTGATCAGCAGTATCATTAACCTAATATTGTGCGGGCCCCTGCTCTGACCCACTGAAGCACAGTCACGGCACCTCTGGGGATGTCCTGTGATGTCTGGCACTGGGAGTTTGGAGTCAGTCAGACCGGGATCTGATGAGTTTTGAGGCTGCGTCATCATTGTGATCTCAGCCCTAGCTGTATGACGAGGTGCATTGTCCTTTCAGAGTGCCATGGCGGGAGGTGGCTGGATCTATGGCAATGTTTAGATGGCTGACACGTGTCAAAGTAGCAGCCATACAAAAGCCAAGAATTAAGGTTTCTCAGCAACAAGGTGAATAGTATTATTTACTTCACCTGTTGGTGGTTTTAAACTTGTGGCTCATCAGAGTAGAAATGTAATTATATAATATCTGATTTTCCATAGGCTTGTCAATAACATGTTCTTCTTGCTCTAATTGGTATGAAGCAGAGTAATCTTATCGTTGTCTTCCTGAGATTAACCCTGATTTGAGTAAGGGTCATTGCCATTGGCCATCTGGCTCAGAAGCCCTCCTTGTGATTGGCCATATGGCGCCAGAGAGCGAGATTTATGAAGAGCAGAATGTTTAAATTGAATGAAAATTTTCCACTGAATGATCTTATCTGTTGGCACAGACACAACGCCTTCTCGCTATGGCATAGCTGTGGATTTGCAAATCTATACAGGACCATGAAAGAGTATGTTTGCAGGTCTGGCAATACTTAATGTAACATTTTTTTTTTTGTGTGCGTAGCAGAACACAAAGAAGAAAATCTGACACTTAAGGGAAAGCAGAGACATTTTTTTTTTATCTTTCAGGTTGCGTTTGGATGTTCCCACAAAACATAATGGAGCCAGTCATTCCCATTTTCCAAGTTCTGGATGTGTTTACACGTAGGATGTGTGAATGCATCCTTTCACTCCTTTTATTATTTGTGTTTGCCTGCATACATGTATGTTTGATTGGAATTCATCATGACGTGGCTACGATCTGGTTTCCCACGTTAATTTGTAATTCCTTTTAACATTTTGCTTTGCTTCATAAACAGAAATGAAGGAAGAGTACTGACAACTTAAAAACACAAGACTGAGATTAAAGAGAAAAAGCTGTTTTTTTTGGTATATTTAGAACCAAAACTGATTTCATAAGAATTTTGCCCTGTGATCTTCTAAAAGCTTAACCTATAGTTCTCTTTCCCACGTTCTTTCTAATAGGGTCGTTTTTCTTGCCCTTCTTTCTTTCTCTAATCTGTTGTCATGCGGGCCTGAGATCAGTATATTGTTTAGTGTCAGCGCTTCGTGCTTCCTGATATCACATATGTCTAAATCTCTCTAGGAATGGGACATGTGTGTTCACAGTCAATGGCTGGGTCTCCTGGGTCAACGTGACTTTGAACCTTAAGCTGGTTCTTATGTAAGGCTTCATCTATGGGGATGATTAAACATCAGTTTAAATTTCCTTGAAGATCAGGTTTTGCACCAACAGCTTTTAAATACCCCAAGAACAAAGAAAAGGAAAAGGTCAATTATGCCACAGGTCTGCTGATTAAAGATTTTTATGGCCCACACTAGAAGACCCAAGTTGGGCTCCTCGGCTGAGTGTAGGATTTAATGCCGCAGACTGTGCGTGAGGGTGATTGGTTGTGACATAATCTACGGCTGTAACATCCAGTGCCCAAAGGCCGTAAAATCTCCAGAGCCCCCCCCCCCACACACACACTTTATGATGATAAATAAGGAGTTGCTGGGATGCAGTAATCTGTTGTTGAACTTGAGACTTGAAGGCTACTGTGCTGCTTCATCGGCAGTAATAGGCCAAATCCATTGGGATTTCCTGCCAATCACAGGCTTGTGGTGGGATCTTAATAACTTTCCCTTGGAAGCTGATAAAACTGCCTTTTTTTTTCCTTTCGTCCGAAATTCATCAATCTGTCGTTTATCATGGTGACATGCAGACATTCAGCTCAAGGAAACAGTGGCATAGATTCAAAGTCCAGGCAGCGTGTTCCTGTGGCAGTATTGTGCTTGGAAAGGGTTAAAGATCCACTGGAACTGCTTTACCGTGTCATAACATGTTACTGTTGAACTCCATGAAACGTCCTTGTGTGTGATGCATGACCTTAAAGTTGAACCTGTTCATAACAGCTCATTCAGATTAATAAAACTGCAAAATTGTGCATGGGCTTGTGCGTTTTCCTAATGAGAAAAGAAAGGCTAAATGAGCTAAAGTTGATTTCACCAACTCACCTGGCTCACTCATCCGTGTACTCTGCAAATTGAAGATGCTAATTTCCTCTGTAATCACATGCGCATAAGAGCAATCACTTGCCTCGTTGAGACTTTAGTCAAAATGCTAATTAAAACTCGCGGCCCTGCAAATGAACAATTTAGAATTCATTATCCTCTTTTGTGTGTCTTTTTCTGTGTTTGCAGTTTTGCATCTAATTGCCAAAACACTGCGGTGTTACAAAAAATGTCAACATTCCAGCTGGACTTTATCTAATCTTACTCTACGGCTGTTCAGAGGGTGCTATGACTGTTGTCATGCCGTTCAATCCACATGGAATATAGATATTCAGACGTTGCACAGGCAGACCAACTCCACTAGGATCAATATGTACCATGGTCTTCTAGCACATTGTCTTTCTGCCTGAGCCCTACAAAAACAACCTCCAGCAGGCCACTGGAGTGAATGTTTCTGACTAAGCAATCAGAAGCAGACTTCATTAAGGCTGACCTGTGAGCCTGATATCCTCTAGTTGGGGGCGTCAGGACCCCCATTGGTATTTGTCATATTTGCCAGAATTGGCAGGTACATAACTGCTGCCGTGTGCTTTTCACAGATGAGAACAGGTTCACCCTGAACACATGTGACAGCTGTGAAATGGTCTGAAAAAGCTGTGGAGAACATTGTGCAGCTAAAGGAATCTATACCATTGACTGGTCTCCTCATTTGCCTGACCTAAATCCAACAGAACATCTCTGGGACATTATGTTTCGCTACGTCTGACACCACCAGGTTGCATCTCAAACAGTCCAGGAGCTCAGCGACGCCCCGGTCCACATCTGGGAGGTGTTCCCCCAAGACACCATCTGTTGTCTCATTAGGAGCACTGATATTATCAGGCATGCATACAAGCACATGGGGGCCAAACCAACTACTGAGTAACATTTTTATTTGCTGTGACTAGCCTGGTGCATCATTTTTTCACTTTCAGGGTGTTTTTGAAATCATATGTCTGTAGGTTGATCGTTTTCATTTTCATCCATTTCTGTGGCATCCTTTAATTCCATATCAATATATATGTGATTTTTCCTATGGAAATGTGATGTTTTTAAAGTATTCCTTTATTTTTTTCAGCAGTGTACTAAAGAACAGATCCCTGCTTCCTTCCTTCCTTCCTTCCTTCCTTCCTTCCTTCCTAATGTTTTAAAAATAAGAAACACTTTGAAACAAGAAAAACATGCCAACTTGTGTTTTGTTCTACTTTTCTATTCAGAAAGTTCAAAGCAGGGGAATAAAAATCAACAGTACTTTTCGCCTCTTGGAGCAGCAGCACACCTTTTGTTCCACTTTGATCCCCGTCTCTGTCAAACCCCCTCAAACCTCTGCTTTCTAGGTCTCTGATTACCTCAGAAGAAGCAGCCAAGACTAAAGTCTGGTTGCTATGGTAACGAATGTGGATTTGAATACCCTTGATGTGTGGTGAAAGTGTACCTGTATGTGCACTTGTTTGCATGCGTCTCAGTGAACGAGCAGCAGGCAGAGGACCAGAGGACTGGCTGTGTGTGTAACAGCAGGTTTGCGTGGACACTTTGAGTTCAGACTTCACATGGCTCAGGCTGAGGTGGAGTTTAAGCTCTCTCACGCCGATAATAAACGATTCACGCAACTCAGAGACAACACCTTCACTTTATAATCAGTCACAGGGGAAAGTGTTGTTTTCAAACACAAGCCCAGAGGATGCAGCTTTGTGAGAGTCCACATGCTGTGTGAGCGAGCTTTTATCTCCTGCTGACTTTCTTACCCACCTAATAAATAAGGATTGTCTTTGGTTTGTGTTGCTCTGTGGTTTGAAGCGTGTTTTTTGAAGCGTGCCAGCGTCTTTTTAATCTGTTGTAGATTAGCTTCCTAATCTCTACTACCTAGACTTTGGAATAGTCTCCTGCTGTTAAAAAGCAGTTATTATTTAACAGCTTTCTGTTGAGATTTTTTATTGTTAGTAACTGATTTTGATTAATCGTATTATTTTGATTGTGCTTTGTGACTTGTCTTGTGTCTGCAAAAGGCGCTTTACAAATAAACTTCACTTGCTTTTTCTCAGTTTAAAGATTTGATAGGTTTTCTATGGCCTACTGTGAATAAGATACAGGTTAATAAGATTTGCGGATCACTGAGTTCTTTTTTTATTCATATTTTATACACCGTCTCACTTTTTTTTGTGATTGGGTTTGTATAGCACTTGTAGTTATATAGTAAACTGAGGCTTTTTTGTACTATTAACTTTTTACCATAATAGTTTTCCCACGTTGATTAAAAAAGCTAAAATTACATTAATTCAGCTTGAATGTTATTAAATAAGCAATATCAATCCAACGATTAAATACATATTTAAAACGTATACTCTTATATGTTATTACTTGTAACAAGTAGAAGTACTTTGAACTCTTGATAGTACTTATCTTTTTACTTAAAGAAATTTCCCTGTAGCTTCTAAAGGAAAGTCTGAGGAATATCCTCCACTATCAGATCAAAAGTATTCATAAATGGTATAACAACTTAATATATTCAGATTTGTCTGCTTCTTTGATTGGTTGTAAACATGCATTGAATGTGAAAAACAAGTAGGAAGGTTTTGATACAACTGATCAACTGAAGGGAGAACTGGCAAATGTCCCACTTCTTGTGACAAGCTTCTGATTTAAAGCAAACACATTCACCTATAAGATACAGTACATCCTCCAGTGGATGTGGTGAGTCGTTTTTGTCTTAAAAGCTAACACATCAAAGGAAAATCTCTATCCCACCTACACTTGGCTTCCATTTCCATCTCTCTCTGGCTCTATAGCCAGCTTTTTGGGGCTTTAGGTGATGAGTGTCCTTGGTGAAAAATGAGAAGGCTAGAGCCAATGTGTCCATGCTCTCTGCTCTGAATAGGAATTCACAGCAATGCACCGACAGACTTATGCTCAGTGGGCTTTTTGGCACGGTCCCCCCGCCGTGTGTGTGTGTGTGTGTGTGTGTGCGCGCGCGCGCGTGTGTGACTGTCTGTCTGGGAGAGTGAGTGCGGCAGCCAGTATCAGCTAATTAAAATTTGAAAAATGGGAAATCCCAATTTAATTCATCCCCATGCCAAACGGGCGACTGGAGGTTTATCATATCACCAATACTCATAACTGATGAGGCACATGCGCAATCAGCTTTCCCCTACAGTCTAGCGCCAACTGAGCTCAATCTTTAAACCGCGAGCAGCTGCAGACTGATCATCCGTTTGTTTGAGGCTGAGTCTCATACACCGAGCTGGGCAGGAAAACTGTGCAAACTTCTGATTCTGATGACGAATCAGAAGTTAATCTGCTCTTTTTCGCACCTGAGTCGCTCTCAGTTTGACCAACACGACAAGGATGGAAAGGTGAAAGTTCGGATTTTCTAAATCAGTAGTTTTAACGTGCGGTAATCCGTACTACTGACATAAACAGGGGATGTGAGGGACAAGTTTGAAAACAGAAAAACTCATAAAAAGGAGCTCAGCGGCGAGGATGTACGCAGGTAAGAGAAATCATCCATATTTTCGCACTTTAGAGCAGATCGCGTATTTATTTACTTAAATGTCTGAGGGGACAAGAGAGTTGTTAGAAACGCGGGTGTCTCAAATCTGGTTTTTAGGGTTTTTTTCTTGGCTGTTTTCTGACATGTTTGTGTAGTTACTTTGTGCAAAGAAATCGGTTTTTTTTTCTTTGTTTTGAAAGTTTCTCTTGTGCATCGATTCGTGGTGCTGAAGTAACAGCTCCCGACACTTGCTCGGTGCAGTTACTCCAAAAAAGTAAGAAAAAAATGCAACACGGATTTTTCTTTAAAAAAAAATCAAAGTAGGAAATCCGTTTTTCCCCTTTTGCGTCAGCGTGTGGTGGCTCAGTGCCTGAGCGAGTGGAGGATTTGGGCTGCTGTTGCTGCCTCTGTTCCTCTTCTGCACCCACTTAATATGTTCTCAGAAGAAGGGCTGCAAGTAAATTTAACATGCAGCATGGCAGTGAGCCACACATCTTATTTACCTTATTGTACAACAATAATGAATTGAAAACAGAGTCCGAAGTTATAAATCTGCCTGTTTCCCAGGTCACAAGCTGTGACAGACAGAACATGCAGCACGAACGTCCACAGCCTATATCATAACTGTCATTTTTGTTTTGCTTTTTGTCCCTGGATGTGCAGCAACATGCCAACATGCCACTTTGGTGAAAACTCAAAGCAAGTTCTAAGCAGACTGGTGCCCCTGGGCAAGATGATTTATTTGGGTCACATTTTATGTAATAGGTACAAATGTGGTGCAAGATATGATTTCATGAAACTTTTTTTTCTTTTTTTTAATGCATATGTACCATTAGGTGTCCTTGAACAGCTTCTTGGCAGACAGCAGTCCTCTCACCCAGCATAAATCTTGACGAAAAAAAAGAGGATGCAAAGATAAGAGTAAGAGTTAAGGAAGCAGATGGTAGAAGCAGCTTGTTCTCTCACTCCCAAGCTTTGAACCCCACACCCTTGCCTTTAATATACATTCAAGGATTCTGCTGAGTGTACTGAAACATAAAGCACAGACAAAGAAATCCTGCTAAGCTCTCGTTTCCTTTATTCCTTGATTGTACCTCTCCTTACTATGATTTCACACACTGTTGACTTCTGTACAGTCTGGATATTTCTCCTATTCATTGAGGGGGGATTTGCACTGGTGCAAAAGATTAAAGGTAAGATTGCAATCTTTATTCTGCTCCTTTGACAAATGGACTCCTTTATACATTTCCATATTCTTCTTTAATTTGCGATGTATTTATTTATTTATTACACAAATGTGTCCATAACTGCATTTTAGATGTCAGCAGCTTTTGTCCGGATAATTTTTTTGTAGGTTTGAATGCCTTGTGTTGCTTGGTTTTCATAATGTGCAGATTCAGGTGCAGGGTCGAAAGCAGTTAACCCTTCTCTACGACCACAGCGTCACTGTGGAAACTGGGTACGAACCACTGATGGCGGCACTTTCAGTTCCCCAAACTACCCAAATACGTACCCTCCAAACAAGGAGTGCCTCTATGTGCTGGAAGGTAACTGATGAGAAGCACACAGCCCAAGCTGAAAAACAGTTCAGATATTGGGACATATTCTTGTATTGGCTCGGATTGGCTCTGCGGGAATCCGATGCCATCGACACATATAAAACCTATTATGTGCAATGCCTCATTTTCCTCTTTTGTCATTAAAGACAAAACTGTGTTATTTTAATGTATCGTTCATTAACTTCTCAACCAGTAATGATATATAAAGAACATACAAGACAGAGTAGCATCTGAAAGGAGCAAACGTGTCTTTCTTGTTGCCGTTTTTATAGCGTTTTGTATTCTTGAATCGGCTCTGACAGTAAAAAAGTGCCAATTGTTCCCCAGCCCTGCCTCGCCAGAGAATAGAGCTGATGTTTGACGAAGTCTTCCACATCGAGGCGTCGTTCGAATGTCGCTTCGACCACATCGAAGTGCGGGACGGTCCCTTTAGTTTCTCCCCGCTCATCAATCGCTTCTGCGGCTCAGCCAGTCCTGGACTCATCCTGTCGAGCGGACGCTTCATGTGGATCCGCTTCTTCAGTGATGAAGAGCTGGAGGGGACTGGCTTCCAGGTCCAGTACAGCTTTGCTGCAGGTGACTAAAATGCAGAGTGGTGGATGTACCATTTTCACACTGCTCAAAAAACAAATAGCCTTTAGCGGACCAGTGATTCTGTGCTCTTCTTATTTCTCACCCCGAAGATCCTGAATTTCATCTGCATGTGGGAGGACTTTTAAACCCCATCCCAGGTAGTGCAACAGCATGTATAAGAAAACCCATGCAGCTCCAGGTGTACATCTTTAGACTGCCATGTGAAATAAAGTTGTTACTTTCCATCTGATCACATGTCCTCCTTTTTGCTTCCACTTTGTTTCTTGCCAACTGTCGTCTCTGGGTCAGATTGTCAGTTTGAGCTGTCTGGAGCTGACGGTGTAATCCGTTCAAGTCAGGTGGACGAAGAGTCCAAAGTGAAGCCAGACCAGGCAGTGGACTGCATCTGGACTATACGTGCCCCAACAAAGAACAGGGTAAGATATTGAAATGACACCATTAAATTTGCATTTATACATCCAGTTCTCTATTTCTGCGTTTTCAATTGAGTGATAACTGAAAGTCTGTAAAAAAGGAAAAGCAGAAAGAAAGGAAAATAAAGGAAAGGAGAAATATTTCTTCTCAACAAAATGAATTTAAGGAGAGGGGATATAATTCATTGGGAACAAAATGACAAACAGTACAGTGGAATGAAAGATGAGTCTGCAGCCTGCAGCTTATTTTGCTTTCTGCTTGCACCCTTCACCCTCTCCATATCTGCTGTGATGTATTTTTCTATATTCTTTACATTATTTGAAAAACAAAGCATCCCAAGCATCTTTTTTTAATATAAAGCAACTACTAATCTGCAGCTTATGCATATAAATAATAAACATGTGCATCGATAATCTGACAGTCAGCTTAAGTACATCTGCAGTAAAGCTGAGTCAAAATGATTTATATCAGTGATGATTCAACTGTCTTCTGTTGGCAAACAGAAACTAGCTGAATTACAAACCCATGTTGTAAAAAGCTGTGAAATGTAAATAGGAAGGGAATGCAATGCTTTGCAAATCTCATGCTGTATGTTATTTACAAGAGAACATGTTAAATGGTAAAGAGTTTAAATATTTCACCATCTACAGTGCATTTTCAAAAGATTGAGAGAATTTGGAGAAATCTCTGTGCAAGGGACAAAGCTGAAAGCCAGAATTGGATGCTGTCATAGTTTAGCAGATTGAGGATCCAAATGCAGACTCTGACAGGCAGACCTCGATGTAGCAAGAACCAAAAATGCTAAAGTCCATTAAGAAGGCAACTGAAAGTTGGGAACACACAGGGAGAGAAACATTAACATACAGACAGAGACAAAGGGAGTCACTAAGCCTGTCTATACAAGCTGACACACTAAAGGCTAATCATGAGGGTTGGGAAGAGGTAGGAAATGAGAAACAGCTAAAGACAAATTAGAGACAACAGAAGTGAAACTAGAAATAAAACACAAAAAAAGGAAGTCACATACCTACCACAGAGATAAGACCTTAGCACACTCATATTTGACAAAGACATGAAGGTAAAGCCAGGAAAATAAACATGAAACAACTATGCTAAATCGACCCAAACCAGAAAATAAACTGAAAGGCCCAAGATACATAAAGATCAAGTTTAACAGTCAACCAAGAACCATAAAATAATAGTATTCAGTTAATAAGGCTCAAACTCTGGAACATGACAGATGCCCATAATCTTCAGGCTCTCAGATGGCACTGCATTAAAAACAGGTGTGAGTCCGCCACATAAATAACTGCATGAGCTCCAAAATCACTGTCTGTGAACACAGTTTGGCAAATCAAAATTTCAAACTATTTTTTTGGAAAACTTGGGCGCTGCTTTCTCTGGACTAAGGAGGAGAGGGACCATCTGTCTTGTTATGAGCGCAGACTTAAAAAGCATGAATCTTTGATGGTATGGAAGTGAAATAGTACCTATGGAAGTAGCTGTAAAGGTACCATGTAGATGATATCTTTTTCAGATAAGGCCTTCTATATTTCAGCAAGACAAAACTAAATGTACTGCACGCATATGTCAACATCATAGCTTTGTAGCAGAATTTCTCGGATGCCAAACCGGCCTGTCTGCAGCAGAGACTTTTCATTAAATCAAAACATTTGAATCATTAAGCAAAAGCTACAACAAAGAATGCCCAGGACTGCTGAGCAGCTAGAATCCTACATCAGGCATGAACAGAACAACATTCCTCTCCTAAAAGTCCAGCAGCTGATCCTGCGCTTCCTAGGACGGCAATCTTTTGGACAAAGATCTCAGATGTTGTTTCTGAGATCTGCTGGAGGCACTCGTCCCGTATGGGGGTTCCACTGTTGCCTTCACCCTTCACGTCTTCTTGAGCTCCTCCCTCAGCCCGTGGTACTTCTCGAGCTTCTCGCGTACCTTTTTCCTGATGTTGTTATCACTCGATAGAGCTACATCTATCACTACAGCTGTCACTATGTCTGGTTGGTTAGCCATCACCAGTTTGTCTGCCTGCATCTGGAAGTCCCACAGGATCTTAGCTCGGTCATCCTCAACCTCCCTAGGGGGCATATCTCATTTTGACCTCAGGACCTCCAGGCCACTTCCAGGCCCTGTAGACTACAACAGCCACTTGGTGATAGCGTTCCACGTATGTCCTTGCCTGCTAGCTCCAGCATGCAGCTGGGGTCTTGCCTGGTGTGGTAGACCCCAACCTCTATGGAAATGGCAGGAATATTATTCCCAGTTTAAACAGTTGACCTGTTTTTCATGTTTATGGGATTTTACAAATCATTGGATTCATTTTTTATACAGCATCCCGACTTTTTTGGAATCAGGTTGTGTGTGAAAAATGAAAAGTGTACACTGTTTCCCTCTCCATTACTCATTCCAGATTTACCTGCGATTTTTGGAATACCAGATGGAAAACTCCAATGAATGTAAGAAGAACTTTGTGGCTGTTTATGATGGCAGTAATGCTATTGAGGATCTAAAGGTAATTCTTTGCATAACATCATAAATATTACTCTGTCTCTGCCTGACGCACTAAGTTTGTTGCGCATTACATTGCACTATGCTTTCAGGTCTGAGGTTCTTCTTCTGCTACAGGATTTATCTTTCTTTCTTTGCCATACATGCTCCTTTTTAATGCCATATTTAAATCACAAATATGTAGCAACTGTTCTACAGACCTTGGCCTCATTGAGTCCGCACATCAACATCCATAAAAGAAAGTGGTGTGTGGTTTCTTGCAGGCCAAGTTTTGTAGTACAGTAGCTAATGACATCATGCTGGACACTGGTGTGGGAGTAGTGAGGATGTGGGCTGATGAGACAAGCCGTCTCAGCCGCTTCCGGATGCTGTTCACATCTTTTGCTGACCGTGAGTGTCTCCTTCAGATTATTCTTTCCCCCCTGCCCATCATTTTGCTTTTTCAGCTGCGATGGGAAAGTACATGTATTAAAGATACGGTGCATATTTTGGTGGTTTTAATCACTGCACCTTATATAGTAAGTCTTAGCAATAGGAAATAATAATAGTTCTGATAAGCATTTTATAGTTGGATCTCTGATAAGGACATGCCACATTCTTTCTGCTTGTAGCTTTCAATGCTTTGTCAGGTTGTACACATACTTCATATACACTTGTGTTTGTGTTTTAGCACCCTGTATGAGCGGTGCGTTCTTTTGCCACACTAACATGTGCATCAACACTTCTCTGGTGTGCAACGGCATACAAAACTGTGTCTTTCCTTGGGACGAAAGCAACTGCAAAGGTACCTCGATTCTGCTGAAGCCCTTTGGCAGAAATGCTTTCTTTGGTCTGCTGTGATGTGTTATGCTGTGTAATTCTGTCATGCTTTGTGAAATGATGGATGTCATGTCTGCCTTTGTTGTGTCACATTGAGTCTCCTTGAGGATCATTATGAAACACACACACCGGCTGCAGCAACTACAGAACAGTTAATATCGATGTGTTTCCACTTGGCAGGAAAAGCATAATCTCATAGTTTTGACGCGTTTCCAACTGAAAGGCCTTCAAGGCTTTTTGGCTAATAAGTGGATCTTAAGCATTTCTAGTGCTGGGATGGGTGTTTATCAGTGCCTTAGCTTTTAGTAACTGCTTTGAATTGTTCCTGGCATCCAGAGATACGAATTGTGTTGACACAGGAGGGAACAAGTAAATGACTGATGCACTCTCGGTGCCTTTGAAAGCCTCTGATATTTTTAACTCTTTATGTCGTCATTTCAATCCTCCAGAGAAAAAGAACAAAGGTCTTTTTCACCAGATCACAAAGACTCACGGGACAATAATCTGTGTGTCTACGGGGGTGGTGCTGTTACTCCTAATTGTCTCCATTCTGGTGCAAGTCAAGCAGCCACGTAAGAAGGTATTTAAGAAAATTTGTTGTCGAATTCTTCTAACATCATCCCACTAAATTTTTCTCATAGAAACTACAAATAAAATAGTGATTCCCTGTCATATTTTAAAGGTGTTGGTTCGTAAGAACAACTTGTTTCCTCGTGCTGACTTCCAGGAGGTGTTTGACCCTCCTCACTATGAACTCTTTAATCTCAGAGACAAGGTCAGTTTTATTGCTTTTACACATTATATTATTGGTACATGTTTATATCGTTTTAAAACTACTAATTTATTAACGTTGTCCTTCACAGGAGATTTCTTCAAGAGACCTTGGGGAGTTGTCAGAGGAGCTCCAGTCCCTACAAGCACTCAGGAGGTCCTCGTCAGGATCGCGCTGCATACATGAACACCATTGTGGCTCTCTGGCCTCTATCAACTCCATTAAAGGCAGCCTAGGGGCGCAAGGCCTGGGAAGGGGATCCATGGAGCTTCCACCTCTCAGAGTAGACTTCCAAAACTCCTTGCCTCCCCTAAGAGATTTCAACAGCAGTCTGAGGAAGAAGAGCTGGCCCAGTATGAAATCAGGCCGAATACAGGGCCATCATGGTATGGCAGAGAGAGCTCTGGGGCGGCAGGACAGAGTAATGGAAGAGGAAGAAGAGGAGGAGGACGGAAGGTATGATGTGTATGTGCGTAGAGGTGGAAGCCGAAGAGGCTATGAAATGGCCCAGCAAAGATCCCTGTCCATGGACTTTTGAGGAGAAAACACAAGATCTGCGTTAGGGTAGGTAAACACTGCCTCAACTTTAGGGAGGAGCTTTTCAAATTTACAGGAAAAAGGAAAAAGAAAGAAAACCAATGGCTTGTGCAAGTACACTTTCCTTCTTCTCAGTAAGGCTGGAAAACATAGGCTCTGTTAAGGAGCAACAAGAAGATCCTCAGGCACTGCCAAATCTGCTTATATACTGAAACAGCAAACAGAGAGCTGTTATCAAGTCTCTGACACCGGTGTAAAAGTGAAACTAAAAAAAAATGCTGTATAGTGTTCTTGTCTTGATGTATTTTGTTGAATACATTTAACTGTAACGCGAATAGATGTTGTGGAAGTATGTTTTGAGTCAGTGTGTAGAAGAAGTGTGATTACATTTTGAGTATTAGTGAAAAAACTACATTGGTTAAAAACAAAAAGGTAATTTCCACACCTCTGACTTCAGAAAAGTCAGCTCCGAGTTAAAGTCGGTTTTAGTTTTACTGAAGGAAAGTCTGGTTGTTCTGCAATCCCCTTTTGGGCATGTTGCACAAGTACACAGGTTGGAAATTTTACAGTTATGTCACTCTTCAGTGACACACCTGACCTTATGAAAACCGGAAAACTAGGTTTCTTTTTACAATCTTTAAAAACAAATGGGTTACCAGATCTTAACACGGTGGGGGAGAAGCCAACATAGTCCTGTTAATTAGCAAGGAGGGTATTTAGGAATTAAACCATTTAATAAGAAATGAAACCATGTGAGTACTGACCTTAAAGAAAGTGTTTGAATGGAGAAAGTTAGACATGGTTCGCCTGGTTTCACAGTGGATTTGAAATGCTGTATTCCAATGTTTTCATGTGTTGTGATCTTAAACACAGTGTCTCTGAAATTCCCACAGAACCTCTTACATAACCTTGTAGCTGGCACAAACCTCATTTGGAAAGCCTTGCGGTGTAGTCAGCATACCTCTGCAGTTCATTTGTCATCCTCAAAAAAATTCACTGGACCAATAATTAATGGGGCAACATGGTTTGTCTGCATAGACATAAACAAAAGCCTGACAGTGCATTCTCAGTGCTAGTGTGTGTGCTGGTAACACAGTGTTATACAATTCTCATTTGACCTCTAAGGACAGACTTATAAACTCACGATTAAAGACTTTCAGTTAAGTTTCTATGCACTGGCTACTTTGTACACAATAAAAGCTATGATCAAACAAGTGATAGATAACGTAAATGGGTCAGTGATGATAATGTACTCTGTTTTATATGCTTCCATAAGTTGACCTTGTTTGTAGGGAATATGCATTATCAGCTCCAGTACACAGTCTTTTTCTTTTCTGTTTTTTATCTCAACATCCATGAATAGGCACGATATCTGGAACACCTCAGGTAATAAATGACTCCAGAGAAATAGGTCAAAAGGTACAGGAGATGTAGGATTATTGCTATATAATAACTCTCTGTGTGACAATAGTTAAGCCTGTCTTCAAAGGTGTGTCTCATTCTTTTCTCAGTTTGATCAACGCTGGGAAAATATCTGCACTAAGGAGCTAAAGAAGTTTAAGTTGGGTTTTTTTGTCTGATTTTTTTAGACTGTTACAAGCCCTGTGTGCTTATAGTCACCACAAATAGTTTGAAAGCCATAATCATTTGTTTGTTGTTGTTTTTTTACTACTTTTAATTCATTTATAAAAACATTTTTACTTTGTCACAGTTGGTTATGCTGATTCCTTTCAAATTAAAACTGTAATATTCTACAAACACTTTTGCTTATGCTTCATGACATCCATCTATCACCTGCAGGTGAGTGTCTGGGATGGGAAAAAAACAACAATGCTTGACCAGAACTGAACCTCAAGTTTACTTTTAGATTGCAGTACAGTAAGTCAGGTGATAACTTACATTAGAGCAGCAGGTTGGCATGCAGTTTTTCCACCATTCAGAGTTTCCAGAGACAGACAAGAAGGCTTGGGAAATGTTTATAAAAAATGTTTACTGTAACTATGATTGGAAAGAATGACGTCTAATGTTTAGCACAGTTTTTGCCTTGTACTACAGACGATGCTGAGGAGTCAAGAATAAAAAGCACTTCATTGATCAAAATAAATAAATGTGGTAAAACATAATAACATAGAAATTAAACACAAATAGGTCTGTAATTGTAAAATAACATCTTTATAAGTCTTTAATAAAACTATACAAGCAGTTTTTTGGCCTCATTGATAAGAAAAATGCTGCTGCACTATGACTTAGTACACGTCAGCATCAGCAGCTGTAAATGAAAATATAGCAACAGCTTGTTTAAAGTCTTTGAGTTTCCTTCATCACTTTGTTCGGTGTTTTTTCATCTTCAGTCCACAAAAAAACTCCTTTCAGTCCAAAGTGTGCAGGCAGACCGGGCTCCTAAGGCCAGAATGATGTATTGCAGCACGACATGGTCCATCCATGTGTTTATAGTCCAAAGCATTAAAACGAGGTCCTCAATGACTCATCAAAAAAGGGCATGTGATTATAGGCCACTAAGGGTGTGCTCTCTCCAAGAACAGCCTCTGTGAAGTTGGGCCTTCTCCAGGCGTACACCATGCTGTTCAGGAAACCTTGTAGAGACACACTGGCAGCCTGCAGTAGACAAAAGCAATATTTTAGCCTGCAAATCTGCCATCTGAGGACATTTTAACCTACTCACTGAAAAGCTGTAACTAAAACATACCTGTAGCATATAAACACCAAATAAACTGTATTGTTCAACGTTTGTTCTCATCAACAAGGTAGATAGCAGGATGAGGAAAAGCGCTACAAGAAGAAGAAACATCAGTTTAATTTTGTCTTAAAGTTGATATTTACACTAGCTTTGTGCGTGCTTTTGTGTACCTGGTGCCCAGCAGATTAGGATGACTGTCACCATATTCCTTGAGGTAGAAATTGCTCTTTTCATTCTTCTTCTTGAACGCCCATCTCCCTCCACTGGAAAAAGCCCCTCCGGATCTCGTCTTTCATACCACTTACCAACCTTATAGTAAATAATCTGAACCACAACAGGAAAAAAAACATTTGTTTCATCAGATTACACTGGTATTTAAACTTGCTTGTTATGTTACAGCAATGTGATTGTTAGTAACTCACAGAGCAAGACACCAGCACCGGTATCACCACAATGAAAAGAAAAGCTCTGATGAAAACGTCATGGATTGTCTCCTGTGGGCAAAAGAGAATTATGTATCAAAAATATGCTTATACAAAATGTAACAATGCTAAAGAGCATTATTATTCTGTTAAACAGAGACTATACGCACACACACTACAACAGAGGCCTCGATAAAAGAAAGTGTGTTAAAGGGTTTCATAAGACAGCTGTACACTCACAACATCTGAGCAGGATTCCCTCCAGACGTGCAAGAACAAAATACAACTGTGAAAAAGAGAAAATCAAAAAAGGTCAGAAACACAGGGGAACAGACCCATTTCACTGCTGTGACGTCTTTGAAAGATTTTGAAGGAGGCTGAATCTCTGGGTTGTATGCTCACCTGGTGCAGTACGTGCTATCGTTACTGAAGACCCGATTTGGCAAGCTGCTGGTAGCTGGAATCAGCAAAGTAGCTTTCATGAAAGGAGTGAGCACATATGCTAAGTAAAGTGCAAGTGGGATCAACCTGTTATATTGGGCAGAAGATAGAGAAGAAGAATTAAATTGTGCACACATGGGATACCATCTGGTGGGTTAGGTAAAAACTAAAGCATTTATTAATTCATTTATTTTTTGAAAAAGTGGTTAAAACTTACCACACAATGGCATACACAGGTATGACTATTTCTGGTCTTCGACATGTATTCTGCAAAACAAGAAAATGTCAGTGAATCTGGTTTCTGGACAAATTATGATCACCAGATGCAGCGAATGCCTCACCAGATCATCATCCGCTGGTCTTTCTCTCCATCCTTGGATCGCATTCTTTGACTTCCAGGCGTAAACGACCACCAGCAGGAATGAAATGAAATAAAACGTCTGGAACAAAACACAAAGAACAACGCAAAATGTGACAGTTTTACCAATAAAGTAATTTTAGACCAAACATTAATATTTACCTTAAAGTAAATGTCAGTTAAATATAATTTATGTGAATACTGATGAGCTCTGGTTCTCAGAGAACAACTTTATACTTGAAGATTTCTCAGTTGGTTATGCTGATTCTTAGGACCAGTGTCCGACAAACGTGCAAGAGGACCTTTATCTTTACGAGGACGATCTTTATGAAGCAACGTGAGGACATTTTATTATTTGATTTTACATCTGCTGCTTGTAAAATGAAATGAGATATTTTTTTCTTTTTTTAAACATGCTTCTTTGTATAAGAAGGATATGAAGTATAAATACAGCTATTTATTTAAATGTAAATGTAAGGTACAGTAAACCTCTGCTGACATACCTGTAGACATAAAAATGAGATGCTACATTAGCTGAATTTTAAAATATAGGGTCATATAAAAATGATTTAATACCATGCTCCTTTAGGATTTGCAGTGGATGTTTGTTATCTTATAGCAGGGGTCCCCAACTCCAGGCCTCGAGGGCCAGTGTCCTGCAGGTTTTAGATCTCACCCTGGGTCTACACACCTGAATCAAATGATTAGTTCATTACCAGGCCTCTGGAGAACTTCAAGACATGTTGAGGAGGTAATTTAGCCATTTGAATCAGCTGTGTTGGCTCGCGGATAATCTAAAAACTGCAGGACACCGGCCCTCGAGGCCTGGAGTTGGGGACCCCTGTCTATATATTATAGCATGTAAACTAAATTTGGAATTTAATAAGTCTGTTGAAGTGCATAAAGACTCTGAACCCCAAAATAAGGTAACCTTAAGTTAGGAACCGGTTCAGTTCATTTTTTTCTTTCTTTTTTATATTGAACTCTTAAAAAGGTTAAATATTTTCCATATCTGCATTTTGAAAGAATTCCACAATCTGAGCTAGAGGAATTTGAGAGTTTGGTCCTACAATACATTCTTTTCTTTTCTTTTCTTTCCTTTTTCTGTTGCTTTTATGTACAATCAATATCTACTGTCCTTAATGCTTATCAATCTAAATTCTAACGAGAACTCAAAAGACTTTAGTCAACCGAGTTCACAATGGACGTTGCCAGTTAGAAATTTATGCTGAGAACAACTGTTATGAAAAGCATGTGGAGCTCCTCCTCTCAGCCTGAGGGATGAATGTGGACATGTTTGCATAACAGGGAACGTGACACAGCAAAACTGCTCACTATGTCATTTTATAGAGGCAATATAAGGAACACATGTTTTTGATTTACTTTACTGCTTGAACTACGTGATATGTCCTCGGTGCCTTTGGAAAACGTTATATTATTAGACAATAATCTGATTTTTTACTCTGTAAATGTTGATTGTTATAGCAGGAAGTACCAAAAGGAATGTGAAACCACCTAAACTTTGCCAAGCTGTTTAAGATTAAACTACTCCCCCACCAAAACGCAATCCTGTCAATGATTTATTTGCGGTGGTAAAAGCCCGATCAAACAATGAAATAAACTATTGCTCACCAGTGACAGCGGCAGGCCGTATTGGCAGATGACTATACTGTTGTCAAACGGTATTTTGTTCATGAAACCCAAGGACATCAAGATCAGAGCAGCTAGGAGGTCGGCGAGAGCAAGCTGCACCAGGAGGTGTACCTGCAAACAGTACGCATGAAGGCTTGTGCAGTGTTGACAAACTACACAGTTCCTTATGCACAGTAATAATTAATTTCATTAAATAATCCATTAGTAATGCATACACCTAGACTCACCTGCTCTTTTAGATGCTGCCATCTTGCTATGGAAACCGCCAGGACGGAGAAACTCCCAATCACACTGACGTTAATAAGAAATATGTAAACTATTAAATGACCGCAGGTCATTTGAAGGAAAAGTTTAAAAGAAATGAACAACTAACATTGTGCCAAACCACAGTTCACCCGAATACTGCTCAGGTTACATTAACTTTTCATACCCTTTATTCAGGTAATACCACTATTATTCAAGCATTCTGTGGCAAGCAGAAGTCTTACAATGAAAATGTTACTTAACTAAGAAGTATTGTAACAATGTACTCACTATTAGTATTAGTATTAGTATTAAAAGACGTCAACAGCCCTGAAAAGTGACACTGTTGCATTAATGCATATAATTATTATTAGTACTCATGCAAGATCAGGATTTTCTTGCTGCATTAACTTAAATTATAGCTAATCTTAACTACTCTGGGTAAATATAGGTAATGCTTAGATTTTTAAATTTATTAAAACTTGTTAAAATTATGAAAAGGAAAAGCAGCAGCTGTCACAATTGTAATGCCAACATCTTTTGTTGTTGTTTGTTTTTTTATATGAAAGATAACTCAAAATATCAGCAAAATGATTCCCATTAAATTTTCTGCAGCAAATGGGTGAACTTATGATTTTATAAAGTAACTAAAGCTGATAAATGCAGATAAATAAAAAAGTTCAATATTTGCCTTTTGAGAGGTGGAGTAGAAATAGAAGGTGGAAAGAAAAGACTAAAGTACGATATCTCAGTTTAGTGATAGTGATAGACTAAATTTGCTTACATCACAAAGCATGATGGCTTTTTTTTGGGGGGGGGGGTTAAACAGACATTTGCCACATGTCTTAGACTATAATGCCCCATGTCAACAACAAACAATTACAAACTATCGTAATTCATTAAAAAAGCTCCTCTCTCCCTTATTCTTGCTTTGCTTTTGTCAAGAGACAAAAAGAAACACAAAAACTCTTCAACAAAGGGTTAGGAGTATCATTGATCTTTAAGGAAGTGTTTAAATTACAGGTATCATCTACACTAAATAACCTAAAACGCAAACATATCAGACAGTGACGATGGATTATGTAAGATAACTGAGAGAATTCAAAGAGAAAGTCCCTGAAATCTCTGCATGGTGCCCTGCTGGTCTCAGTTAATTTTTTTAAAAAAATTAGAAACTGTCATAAAGGTAATAACATGCAAAATAAAGTTTCTTGTGTTTGCTATGATCATATTTGCAAAACACATTGTTAAATAATTCATGATGATAATAATATGAGGAAGTGCATAGGAGTACCTGGGAGTGAGTAAAACTATGTACACTGTAGAGAGGACATCGATCTGAAAGCAAAATTTGGAAATGCCTGAGTCATTTCACGGATAAAAGATTTTATTATACAGTTCTTTTTTCAAAAAAAAAAAAAAAATGATTAAAGCCCATTAAAAACAATGAATGTAGTGCCTACCTGAGCTCCACTCAGCAAAGTATTTAGCTCCATCCTGAGAAGTAAAAAGTCACATTCGGCATGTGCACAGCTCCATAACCTGCTCTCATTACAGGCCAATGAAAATGTGACTTCTTTGTGTATAGAGTGCATCTATAAAAAGGTGCACCTTGTCACATGTTGTGACTCCGCCTGCTTGACTCAGTGCGTGTGTGTGTTTGTGACAATACTTGGTAATCCCCAGGTAGAGTGGAATTAGTTTGCGCCTTACTTGATGCCTTCCAAGATAATGACCCATTTAGAAGATATAGTAAGACAATGAAACTGGAGTTTCTCTGTACTGTTTGGGGTTTTGCCCTCTTCTGATTACTGCAAACTAAGAAAATAATAGAGAAAGTCTGAGAAAAGTTTTGCATCCCTAACATTCTTCAGTAAAGGTGTCATGTCTTAGTCTAGTATAAATGAAAGCATACAGCAGATCAAATATTTTTAAGGTTTTCATGGAAACCTAAATCCTAATCTTATTGACTTAGTCCACAGCTGAAAACACATGTGCAATAAAAAAAAAAAAGAATACTGATAATAAAAAAATATTCTAACTATTTCGTTTTTCTTTCACTTGTATTCTGGGTTATTGACTTTTTGTAAGATGCAGTGCTGACTAATCAGTGTGTCTTGCTTCTTTTTTCTGGAAGCCATAGCCTGAATATGTACATCCTACCCTGTTTAAGTATCACATGGTTTAATAACACAGTTTGTTCTCACACTTTGTTATCTAACACAGTATATTTATAGTAAATTGTAAAGACTTGCTTTACTTTTAGTTCTGGGAGAACAGGAAAGTCACTAGTTTTTTTTCTCTAAAAGTTAAAAAAAAATTTTACTCAATTTTTATTTTTTCAACACAGTGCTTAATTTGTTTACCGCTTTTGTCAAGTACAGTTGGGTAAATAATTATTTGATCTATTTCTGAAATTCTGGGTTTGCTCATTTCTAAAGAAATGAACACTAATTTTTATTGTAGTGTCATTTTAAAAGGAGAGAGGTAGAATATCAAGTAAAAATCAAGAAAAGCAATTGCATAAAAATTACATAAAATGAGTGTTTGAGACAATGTAGCCAGAGTTCTGACACCCACAGTTTCACTGTGTGCCCATGTTGCATGCAAAGTGCACCTGTCCACAGAATCAGTTTCTTCCATTCCATCATCTCCATCACCATGAACAAGGCCAAAGAGCTGTGACAGCACATCAGGGACAATATTTGTAGACCTACACAAGGCTGGAATGAGGAATGAGACCATCACCAAGAAGCTTGGTGTGAAGGTGACAACCATTGGTGCAATCATTTGGAAATGGAAGAAATTTAAAATTACCTTCATTTAGCCTTGGTCTTGAGCATCATACAAGATACATTGGGTCAAGATGATCATGACAGAAAGTGGTGGATCAGTCCAAAATTACACAGGAGACTGTTAATCATCTGGAGACAGCTGGGACCACAGTCGACAAGAAATCTTGAGTGGGTCGGACTAGCAAAATTTCTGTTTATGTAGTATGAATGGCATAGAACAAATGACAATAAGGGAGGTCTTTATCAGTGCAAAAAGGTGTAAAAAAAAAAAAAGTATGAAAAGTGCCAAATATATGCCCTCCTGCTGTCTGTGGGCCAGATTAGAGTCTGTGGCGGGCCAGTTCTGGCCCCTGTGTCTTGTGTATGACACCCCTGATCTAAATGATTAAGAGAAGGCTTGGGAAAAACTGCTGTGGTCAGCTGAAACCAAAAACAAGCTATGTGGCATCAATTCAACCTGCTGTGTTTGGAGGAAGAGAAATACAGAGTATGACCCAAAGAACACCATCCCCACAGTCAAGCATGGAGATGGAATCATTCTTTGGGGCTGTTTTTCTGATTAGGGTACAGGGCAACTTCATTGCATGCATCGTGAAATCTTGGCTGAGAATCACCTTCCCTCAATGAGCACACTGAAGATGAGTCCAACACACACTGCCAAGGCAAGAAAGGCTGAAGAGGAATCATATTAAGGTAATGGAGTGGGCTTACAAGTCTCCAAACCGCAAGGATTTAGAGTTAGTCAAAATCCCACTTTAGATGTGTGCAAACCTGGTGACCAACTACAAGAAACGTGTTACCCCTGTGCTAAACCAACAAGGGCTTTTTGGGATGTATGCTCATCATAGAAGGGCCCTAAACCGTTTTTGCCATTCGTATAAGCTATAGATGCACACACACTCACAGGATGAGGACTGGTCGGTGTATTAGATTACAGTAATTGAACGTCTGTGTTACAGGGACATCTAGTGGTAAGAATTGGGCTCTGCATTTTGTTCATATGAGAGCAGGAAAAAATAATTTAAATTATATTAAATAAACTTTCTTGAATGGTTAAAGACTCTCTCATATCCCGTGTAATACCGCTCTTTATACCGTACAAACAGACCTCAAGCGCAGCACCGTACAAAAGAGTTGTGGTGTTTACAGAGATTGAGTTGATAAAGTTGATTCAAACTTGTGACGTGTGCGTGTTACACGTTGGCCCGGACGTGGCAGTCGGCAGTGCTCCTGTGTGGAAATCACGGTGAAAAAGCGGATCAGAGATAAAGCAACACAGTCTACGTGTGTGTTCCTGCTGCGGCTTGTGTCACTTCTACTCCCACAAAGTTAAATATCCACGGACAGTTATGGGGCTCACCATCTCGTCCATCTTCGGTCGGCTTTTTGGCAAAAAACAGATGAGGATTTTGATGGGTGAGTGCTAGCTTTAGATAGCGCTGTTAGCTAGTTGTTGATGAGCGTTCGTGGGAGAGCACTTCCCAGACTTCTAAAATTTGGGGGGAGAAAGAGGAGGAAAAGCACAAAGAAGAGACAATTATATTATAATAACTATTGTTGTTCTTAATATTTTGTTGTTTGAGAAAAGTAACAATTTTTTGTCGTCGTGGGTTTTAATTTTTTATGTGTGTGGTTTAAAAGAAGTTCCGTAGTAAAGTCTGTTAAAAAGCATCATTTTAAAAGAAATTACGTTAAAATACTAAAAGAAAAATCTTATTGAAATGTTATTGTCATTGGCAAATGGGCACTTAAAAGAATAACAGTGCGACGATTAAAGCTGTAAATGTTTTAACTAAAAATGCTAACATACGTTGTTTGACGGTAACTCGTTACGGCGTTTTCACGTTGTTTAACTCGAGTAATTAAGCAATTATCTTCTGATGACGTTTATTTGCGCAAATGGCGTGACAGGGCACGATATTAGTCGACTTCTGGTGAGTGACTGGACTGGAGGAAGACGCTGTTACGCAATCAGTTCAATGTTCAGCACTGACTTGTATTCACTTTTAATATGAATGTTGACTTGTATTTAAACCACGTTGTTTCCCTGCAGTTGGATTGGATGCTGCGGGAAAAACGACCATCTTGTACAAACTGAAGCTGGGTGAAATTGTAACTACCATCCCAACCATCGGTGAGAGACTTTCCTTTAGTTTTCCTTTTACAACTTGAAGTTCAGTTATGGTTCTTTGATGGTTCTCTCCAGTGTTTAGCAGTGTTAAGAGCTTCTTCTTCTTCTTCTTCTTCTTCTTCTTCTGTAAAGGCTTTAATGTGGAGACGGTAGAATTTAAAAATATCAGTTTCACCGTGTGGGACGTGGGTGGCCAGGACAAGATCAGGCCTCTCTGGAGGCATTACTTCCAGAACACACAGGTATGTAATATGACCGTCGTGCAGTTTCGTGACAACTTTGGATTAATAGCCTAAAGGTAATTTAGCACAGTTCAAGCTTATCAAATCTCAGTAACAGTTGCTTTAAAGTGCTTTATAGTGGAAGGTAAAGCTCACACAGTGTTAGAGAGAAAACTCCTACAGTCAGGTAAGCCTCAAGAGGAGGCGCTAGGTAACAGCAGGAAGAAAAAACTCAATCAGAAATACACTTGGTCAAGGAAGCCATCCAGTTGGAGGTGGAGTGAAAGAGAAAGTAAAAAGAAATGTGTAAGTGAGACAGGCAGTACCGGAGGCAGTCTCCCAGCAGCCTGAGCCTATAGCAGCGCAATTAATGGATGCCCTAGGGCAGCGGTCCCCAACCCCCGGGCCTCGGACCGGTACCGGTCCGTGAGTCGTTTGGTACCGGGCCGCGAAAGTTGAGGCTCAGGTGTGAAATGTATGGTTTTCAGGGTTTTTATCGGTTTTCAGCGTTATTTTGTTATCGTTTTTATCGTTAACTCTGTTTTCCTGGGTCTTTTCACATGTGTTATGAATAAATCTTCTTTTTTTCTGTACTGGTACTAGTTTTATTTTGTTGTATTTATCCGCGACACCTTAACCCCTCTTTGGCCCTGGGACCATTTTTGGTCCCAGGGCCAAAGAGGGGTTAAAGGTCGGACCGGCCTTTAAGATTTATTCATAACACGTGAAAAGACCAAAGAAAACAGAGTTAACAATAAAAATGATAACAAAATAATGCTGAAAACCGATAAAAACCCTGAAAACCATACATTTCACACCTGAGCCTCAACTCTCGCGGCCCGGTACCAAACGACTCACGGACCGGTACCGTTCCGAGGCCCGGGGGTTGGGGACCGCTGCCCTAGGGTCATTTGATCAGTACTATCTGTAAGCTTTATCAAAAAGGACAGTTTTAAATCTAATTTCAGTAGTAGATAGGGTTTCTGTGTCTAAAATCCAAACTGGGAGCTGGTTCCACAGGAGAGGAGCTAAATAGCTGAAGGCTCCGCCTCCCACTTTACTTTAATTCCTTAATAGGGAGCCAATGAAGCCGATATGTGGGAAATATGAGCTCTCGTTCTTGTCCCTGTTAATACTTCTGTTAAAGCATTTTGTATTAGTTTGAGACTTTTCAGGGAACATTTAGAAAAACCAGATAATAATAAATTACAGCAGTTTAATTTATAAATAATAAAAGCACGAACTAGTTTTTAGCATTGCTCTGAGATGGGGTGTTTCTAATTTTAGTGCCGTTACATAGGTGAAAGAAAGCAGTCCTAGATATTTGTTTAATGGGCACATTGAAGGACACGTCCTGATCACAAACAACTCCCGAGATTCCTCGCAGTGTCCCTGGAGGCCAAGTTAATGGGATTCAAAGTAATCATCTGGTTGGATACCATGTTTCTGATGATTACATAATCTCATGTTTGGCGTAACAATGTGTCATTGAGCAGTAGTAGCAGTTGGCAGCTAAGAAATGCAAAAGCAACAAAAAAAACTAAATGATGGCAACGCAGCCATAATCTTTAAAGCAAATGGATTTGTCAAAATACATAATGACTGGTTTTATTTTATGTATCTTATATTTATTGTAGTTTAAGTCATTGCAGTTTCACTAAAGCTGTATGAACATGTCTTTAGTTGTTATCTTGTGGCATGTTTGAGTTGATCTTAAAATCGACATACCAGTACACTGACCATATTTGCTTTTCATTAAATGGCCAACATTAAATTCTAATGTAATCACTTCAACAACCTCTCTTGTTGTACAGGGCCTCATCTTTGTAGTGGACAGCAATGACAGAGAAAGAGTGGCTGAATCAGCAGAAGAGCTGTCTAAGATGGTGAGTTCTTGGCTAAATAAGAAAAACAGTTTCAATTCTGTTCCCAACATGCTTTACAGGGACCCAAAGCATAAACCTAGTCTTTACAGGATGTACTTGATCCTTAAATATTTGTCTCTTTTTACTGTTAGATGACTGTCCTCCTTACTGTAGGAGTCTGTTTGTAGTTTGAAGTGCTGATTGATTTGGTCGTGCCTTGGAGAAACATGGATTTCTCATCATATTTTTACTTCTTCTGAGCCATCCAGAAGCAAGTAGTATCTACTTTCTAGTGTTGCCTCACTGTTACTGGCATAGCCCATGAAAATGAAAGATGTGAGTATATGTGTGCATAAGCCTGTCCCAAAATAACAGCAGATCTTCATCCAGTTTACAATAACGGCCAAATAAATTCAAATTTACATATTGAAAATGGATTGAGGTATGTAAAACTGCAAAGTTTTACAAAATAATCATAGAGTTTGTGGACAAATAGAGTTGTACTGTTTGAGATGAGCATGCAACAATATTTACGGTATAGAGCCATGAACCCGTGGTCCCAAAATTGAAGCACGGAGGTGGTGGCATCATGATTTAAGATGACTTTGCTGCCTCGATAGGTCCCCGTAGTCAAGTTTATCAGGACTTGAAACGACAGTAAAGTCGAATCATTGGTGCCACACAAAGATCTAAACTCAGTAGTTTCACCCCATTTATTTTGCTATAACATGAAATCTTTAATCTGGTTTCTGCAGCTGCAAGAAGACGAGTTGAAAGATGCCGTTTTGCTGGTATTTGCAAACAAACAAGATCTTCCCAACGCCTTATCGGTCAGCGAGCTGACGGACAAACTTGGCCTTCATGCCCTTCGCAGCAAAACTGTAAGTAATTTGAGTAGAAAACAGTCTTTACACCAGAAAGAAAAAAAAAAAACGAAAAACAAAAAACAAGCACGTTTGGCGCTCTTTTCACAATCTCACATTATCTCACCCCCACAGTGGCACATTGAGTCTACCTGCGCTACCCAGGGCACTGGGCTATATGAAGGACTTGACTGGCTATCCCAAGAGTTGTCCAAGAACTGAGGAAGGACTGTTTGGATAGAAGAAAGAGACTAAACGCCACAAAATAGGACTGAAGGCACAGACATTCAGTCAAGAAACTTTCAAGCATTAGTGATCACACAAGGGATCAGGCTGGTGGAAAAAAAATTAATAACTCCTCTTTTTGATTGTGTTATCAGTTACATTATCTCTTGACCTAGTGTCTATTCTCTTTTTGTTCCTACTTATCACCACTTATCATTTCCATTTAATGCCTTGGCTCCTGTCTAGGCAGCATCTGCAGTAATCATTTCCTTGTACTTAGACTTTATCTTCCTCAACCATTTACTAGGAGGGATATGACAAAATAAAAAACTTTATTTAAAGACAATTTATAGGCCACAAACTGTGAATGTTAGACCCAGCCCTGTGGTTCACCTTTGTGTCCTTAATCTAATGGCAACTCATTTTTGAAAAGGCTTGTGCCTTTTAGTCTGAGGTGCAGGAGGATTGCAGTGATTTTGTTACTAGTGTGGAATCACATGTATCCACAAAGGAGCATCGTGCCTTCTGGTCCCTCTTTGCCTAAATCTGAGTAATCCTTTCCTTATCACATTGTTAGGTCATGCTCCCTCCTAATATGCTTTTGTCTCTCTATGCTTATAAAATTATGCAATAAGATGTGGTGGATTGCATGCTGGGGTGCAGCAAAACCAAAGTGAGGACAGATTTCTTTCTGCAACTTATCCTGTTTGAACATCTGTGAATTTGGCTCATTTGCCTTTTTTCCACTTTGTTTTTATGAACCACAATGGAAAAAGAGGGAACTTAAGTTCTTTTATCTTGTGATCTTCTATCCTCCCGACAAAAAATCTTTTTACTAAAAGGAGGAAGGAAGCATCTTTTCAGTGTTGACACACCGCCAGTGTCATTGCAACACAGTAAAGCAGCATGGTTTTTTTTTCTTTGTTGCTTTTGTCTGTTTCTCAGCTGTTGTACTGTTTTACAAATACTGTGTTACATATCCCATACCTACCCATCAATTTATCTGGGTACATTCCAACATGTGCTTTAAGATGTTGACACTTGTCAAAAATATTCTCTAACAATATTTTCCAAATAAAGTTAGTGTTTAAAGATATTTTTCCGACTCTGCTCATTGTTGACGACATTCGGTGTCATTTGTCAGTGTTTTTTTTTTCAGGCCAGGTCTTTCTTGGCTTTCAGGTTTGTTTCATCATCAGTCAACATCTTTTTATCAGGAACCAGGCTGAGCAGAAGTACCAGTATGTTTTGCGCTGTAACTTGGACAGACCTTGCAAATGGATCTCAGCTTCTGCCTGTCTTTGCTTATATATTACTTGCTTTCAAGCCACCACATTTCCTAGCACATGTCTTCCTTGGTGTTTGGGTATGACCTAAGGTCATCTGTACAGCGAACTGTACGGCTTCTGCATGTTGAGAATGGCCCTCAGGCAAGCAAGATTTTTTTTTTTAATTAATTAATTAATTTTGTTTACTAATGTAACTAAAGAGTTAAAGGAGAGGAAGCGATTTGACTGTAAACTAACAAACTGAGCTGGAGGAAAATAGCTATCAATGCTTTGAGTAAAACATTCAGCCTACGTGACCTTAATGCAGTTTCCCTTCATTTTGACTGCTAGTGGTATAAGATGGTGACTTGGAGAGAAAAGCAGGATTAGTTATGTGGATTTCTTCTAAATGTTAGTAAATGGCAGTTTCCTGAATAAGAGTGTCTGGTCTTTTGTAGCAGTTTGGATGGAAAATGTCAAAGCTAAGTGCCAGGCTATCAGATGCAGGGATTCAAGTTGAATGAGGACTGAATAATAGAGAAGTATAATGGCATATGGTGCACTGGAAAGGGCATAAAGGGAGAGCAACTCACTCACAGCATCTGCTTAAATTAATACCACTGTCAAGTAAAGAGGAAGGGTAAAAAGTGGAAACGAAATGTTAAATGACTAGAATATAAAATTGCTTTCAAATAAAAGCTTTGTAATGTAGCTCTGTTCCCCCAGCATGTCCTGTGCTGGGCAGGAGCAGATGTGTGAAATTTATCCAGCATATAGTAATCATTTTTTAAATGGGAGATGAGCCCTAATTGGGATAGAAAAAAGTTGTATTATCATCTTTTCATCATTACCATGTTGTTACTGTTGCAGCACTGCAGGGGGCGATAATGTCAAAGGGGAGTCAGTAGCTGGGACCAAATCCTCATTTAAGTTTGACAGTGTTTCTAGTAGATGTTGGCAGATGGCTTGAGCATGAAGTAAGGCTGCGGTTTAGGAAAGGCCTCAGAGAGGACTGGTGGCGGCTCCCGGGCTGGGCAGATCCCAGTGTACTAATGAGAAGTGAATTTATTGCACAAACAGCTTGTAGTGCAGGAGGTGGTCATACAGACAGAGAACCAGGGGCACATATCGTCGTTTATCTCCAATTCACAGCAGTTTAATGTGCAATAAGATTAAAATGTGTGGCAATTTTCTGCCATGAAGACTTTATAGTCAATCAATTTTCAATAAATCAGTTACCATAGTCGTCAGACTGATCTGGTGTGAGATGATCTGAGATCACCGTATAAGCACAACATTTACACAGTCTCTCTTTTGGTGCTTGTTACAGTTTCTCAGCATATCAAGTGGAGTAAAATCATGTATGACGCCAGGTGCTAAGTAATTAGGACATACACAGTGTTTATAGGTGAAGGTGTAAGGATATAATTGGCTTGCTACGATGCATGAGTGTCTGTTCTAATGTATTTATGACAGCTAATCAGGCTTAGTGGAGCTGGGTCATCACACAGTTTTGTGAGTGGGTGCAAGCGGTGTGCATCAAGACAGATGAGCCCATGTGTACTCTGCTTTGTTGATCAGTTTTTTTCTTCATATTTCTTAAAGCCTCATAGAAATACATTAAATGGGATTTAAACCATCACTTCTCAACATAAACAGAAAGGTAAGCATTACATTTAATTGCTGTTTATTACATATGAAGCTATATAAAAACTATATAGTTGGACTGTTCTTAAAGCAGAACACTTTCAGACATGAGATCCTTGCACAGTAAGTAAAATGACAACTAAAAGTAATACAAATACTGTCAGACTGCAAGCTGCATGTTTGTCAGAGTTGAAGGACGAAGGAAGCTGCTATTTCTTCCAGGTGAGGCATCCTTCACAGATATAATACGTTAGCAAAAGCTGATTTGCAGGTTTTACATGTGCAGGATGATGCCGACGTTGACCCCTCACATACCGGTACCACAGCCCACCTATTCCCAGGCCAGGGAGAATCTGGTGAGAGCTATCCCACCCAAGCTCCTCTGTCTACTGGCCTGTGGAGGTAAAGATTGTCGCTACGAGGGACCAGAGTGCTGGAAGCTGAACCAGCAAGTTATTCGAGGCATTTTCTCCTCCTGGTGAGAGTGTTTGGCAATCTCACACATAATTTTGTGTTGTGCGTGTTTTAGCAAAACGGTAAGGAGTCCATGCTGACTGTGAACTTCTACTTGTCTCAGGGTAACAGATGACATAGTTGCCATGGCAAGACCATCAAGTTATCTAATTGAGAAGTACAACATCATAGATCAGTTTCAAAGGTAATCACTGGTCAGTATTGTCTGTGTAGTAAATTGATGCATGACGCCTGCAACCTTACAGCAATTACTGCAAAAAAGGAAGGACATAAAGCATCTTGTATCACTTTTTTACAACGACACTTGATGATCGTAGTAGTTTTAAAACTTCTGGAACTGTGGACACATTGCAAGTAACAAACAAAAAACCTTTGAGATGAACACCAAGTGTCTGCAGGTTTCCTCCAGTCTTTGACTTTATTTGCAGGTTAAACATCAGGTCGATCGTTAACATGCAGCTCCCAGGCGAGCATGCTCACTGTGGACCTCCTCTGGACCCTGAAAGTGGTTTCACCTACTCTCCTCAGATCTTCATGGACAATGACAGTGAGATCTTAAAACACTGAAAGAAAAGCATATTTATTTTCAATACAGAAAACAGTTTATTTTGTGTGCAAACATTATGCTGATGGCTTTAATGCTCTTTCCTTCAGCTCACTATTCTTATGTACATATGTTTATGTGCAGTTTACTTTTACAACTTTGGGATGCCAGATTTTGGAGTGTCATCTCTTGTTGGGTTAATTGACGCAGTGAAGGTTATTGCCTTTGCGGTGAGGGAAGGAAGAGTGGCCGTGCACTGTCATGCAGGCCTGGGGAGGACAGGTAGGGTTAAAAATATATTCCATGTAAGTAAGTATTGCATGTTGCAGATTGGCCACATATAATGCTCTTGCTGTGTTCCTGATCGCCAGGTGTCCTGATAGCTTGCTACTTAATCTACACCTTGCGTATCAGCCCGAGTGAGGCCGTCCACTTTGTGCGGATTAAACGACCTCGCTCTATCCAAACCCGGGCACAGATAAGCAAGGTGTTTGATTTTGCTCGCCTGCTTAGCACACAGCTGGTTCAATACCCAGACCTTAGCCTGAGACACGGAGCCCCTTTCACCCTGCAGCACTATCTAAACCGACAAGCACTCCTACTGCACGGCAAGGAGGCTCGCAATCTCAGACAAACACCAAAGGTCTGGATTTTGTCATCATAATACATTAATCCTGTGTCATGAAATGCCTGGATTGTAGAGCAATTAACCTTCTCCTCTTTTCTGACTTCCACTTGATTACCGGTAGGTGGTGTACCTCCTGTGTGTGCGTCTCTCCTGCTTGGCTCTGGGTCTTCCTTCACCTCCAGAGGTCTATACTGAACTGGACAAGAGGTCCGCACTTAGGGTCCTGAGCAGCACTGTGAGAGAGACTCTGGTGTCCAAGCAGTACTTGCCCTTGCTGAGAGAAGGTCATAGAAGCTCGTGGGCAGGTTCGGGGTCAATGTCCTCATGGGATGACCCGTTAGGATTCTTGGAGAGGAAGAGGGAGGTACTGATGGACAAACGCAGCTACAGTGACTCTGATCTCAGCAAGATCAAGGTAAATGAGGTCAAATTTTAAAATTGTGCATCCAGAATTATTCAAATTCTTGAATAATAATGTAAAATGGGTCTGGTTATAAAGGATTTGTCCCCCTTTGTTGCGTTTTGTACTGAAGGGATCGGAGCTGAATCCATACTGCACCACAGCTCTTGGAGATGAGAAACACTGGTGTTTGCCGGAACGTATGCGAGCTGATCTCAGACCAGTTAGTCCAGTTTTTGGTGGGCTTTCATCAGGCTACCAAACCACCAAAAAGGAAACTCATATACTCAATATTCCAGTGTCCAGCATGAGAACAAACAGCAGCTGTGCTAAGCAGTCAAACTGCAAGGCTAAAAAGGCTCTACCCAAATACAGTTCCAATGTGGAGGTAACCTTACATTTATTTTTAAAAATGGTAAAGGTAAAGAAAGCTTTGCTGTGGATGTTTTCTAACCAATGTCACATGCAGCTGTGCAGAAATCCACATAACCTAGGCCCGACCTCGACGGCTCGTCCTGTAGCTAAAGCAATGTCAGAGCAGGGTCCTCCAGGAGAAACAGTTCTGCAAAGGTCGGCTCTGCTGCAGGTAAAACGAACAAACAAGTAATCATTGTTATGAATCAGAACATATCAGTGAATTAATACTACCACTCACTTTTTCTATAGGAGGAACTGAATAGTAGTGAGTGTGGCTGGGCTCTGCTGGTCACTGAATCAGATCCTCATGTTCTCTGCTGTCTCTTGTGGACCTGGCTGGAGAAGCTGAGGGTTAGTGGCATCACACAAGGGATTTCTGATTAAGCACCCTGTACTGCAGTAAACATTTGTCTCTCACTTTTATTGGTTTTCTCCAATCTTATTCAGGACCCTGTCCTCAGTGCCGAGGACATAGAAAGACTGAGTATTAGAGCAAGCAACAGGAATCCTCTCAGTGTGCTCAAGAAAGTAAGCAAACAATCTCCTGGGCTTTCTTACTAAGCATTTATACATTTATACGTAGATCTCCTTAGATGCAAGATGTTATTTGGGATATTACATTGTTACAGCCACAGAGACACACCATTTACTGTCTGCTGAGCTGCGTGAGCACAGTCACCAGCCTTTGTCCACACAGAGAGGAGGCAGTGCTTCACCGCCTGATACGGGCACTTACAAGGGTAAGACAGCATGGAAGTTCAATGAGTAAATCATGTTGCATTTGTTCTAAAAATGGAAACTTTTTTTCAAGTGTTATAATTTTCCTTTTTTTAAATAAACACACATATATACATGTATCTTACAGCGCTCCCAAGAGGAAATGGAAAGCCTTGCACCTCTAATGAAAGTCATGAAGGCCACTTTGAGAGAAACCTTCCACAACTACAGATACTTCACTAGAGCCTGCAGCACCAATGCTACACTTTGAAGACAAGAGTTTATACAGAAACAAAAACTGATACTGCATATTGTTGTTGTTGGGCTTCCCCCCCCCCCCCCCCCACAGAGACTTTTTGACAAATCAGAGGGAAAAAAATTATTGAGGTGCAAGCACTTAAATAAATAATTGCTTAATTCTGTCTAATTACTTTAGTTGTAGGATCCTGTAAGTGTTTGCCATCACACTGAGATGCCACCTTTTTCCCTAATTCCAAATATGACAAAATAGAGCACCCACTGTGAAAAATGCCCTTTACAGTTTGGTTTTTGGAGTGCATTTAAAGCAGAATTTGATATATAAAGACCAACCTCCCCCTTCATGTCTCATATTTATCTTCCCTTTTTTAAAATATCCCTATTTCACAATAAATGTGGGCCTAACAAAATTGCTAATAACCTATACTGATTTAGATGTAAGAAATAAAGTATCACCTACACAATCTAACAAGAACTATTACCTGCTCTACTCTTTCAGTCTAAGCCGTGTTAATGTGTTTCAATTGTAACTGTCCCCTCTGGCACTAAAATATTTTGTTTATGATGTGTCCTGCTTACACTGTTACACACTTCACAGGGGACAATGAAAATGTGCCAATGTCTATAAATGAAGCCTAAGATATTTCCAGTAGAGGGCATTAAGATTAAGTCATATATTTGTTTGTTTCCGTGGATTAAGATGATTTGAAGTATTTGAAACAGTTACCAGGCAAAGAGTAACAACTACATCTGTGCCATGGACCAGTCCTGCATAGAGTGCTAGAAAAGTGGTTAAACTTGAAATAAAGTTAGAATTAAAAAACAAGCATTTAATGAGTTTAGCACTGAATAGTATATCAGGTCCTGTCATTAGTTCTAAGAGGTTAAATCCAAGCAGTGTGCCCACAGTGTGACCCTGTAGCAGAACAGCATTTCATACCTAATAAATCATTTACAACATCTGCATAATGTATTGCATGTATATACTTCTTGCATGTCTCTGGTTAAATGTGAGTGAGTCAGATATTATACCAGGGAGCCAAGGCACCCCAACAGAGCTGACTAGAAACCTTTCCCTTTTTTTCATTTTTATTATTAGTAGTATTTTTTATCGGTCAAACTGGTTAAAGAACATTATATCCAACACATATTAAGAATAAATGTCAGAGAGTCATTGCCATGGAAACGTTGTCATAGTGAAGTTGACAACCATTAAACAATCTGTGTTTGGGTTCAGCGCACATGCTCATTTCTGTGGAAAAAGCCTGTCACGGACTCTAAGCAGGATCGGGATTTTGTGAGGTAAAAATCACGAATCTGTTTACTTTATTTCACCAACTGAATAAAACTGAAAGCAGTCAGTGATTCGTTAGTTTGGAACGCAAACGGTAGAAACAGGTTTGGTCTTTCTTTTTTTTTTGGTGAAAGATTTACAGCTTTTTCTGTAAAAACATAATCAACCAGGCCTCTGCCAAACAAAAGTCAAGCGTAAGTAAAGCCATGTATGATTCATGAACTTAGCTCGATGGTTTATATAACTCATTAACATGGCTAGCGCTTGTTTTCACAGGTGAGCGCAAAGCTGTTTTATAATTATTGATCACTTGTGCTCAATCAGTGCGAGTTAGCAAATGACTAACGTTTCTTTCTGGCGTTAGTGTTGTTATTCATATGACATATGAAATGAGTTATGGTTGTCATTGTTATTATTGTTCCAAATCTGTTGCCATGATTAGCACCGTGGTGTTGCTGTTCCAGGTGAAGCCACACTCGTGTTACTACTGAGCCACTCAGAAAGGTGCAGGATTTGAAAGAACTTTGAGTTGGCAAACGCTTAAAGAGCCTTCATCGATAGTAATGCACTTTCATGACATGGCAAATATGCTGATGGCTATTTTAAGAGTCTCCATATACAGTGTTTTTACATATTTGCCTACAAGTTGAAGAAGCTCAGCAGAAATCTGCTAAATCAAACATGTGGACCTACCTGCTGTGGTTAATAAGGGATCAGCTGAATATATATATATATACCACAGAAGGATGAGTGATTTTATCTTCTTTTTTTTTTCTTTCTTTCTTTTTTAATGTGCAAACCCCCCTTAGTCATTTTATTTTTTTTCCATGTCTTTCTCTGTCAAGGTAATGATGAAGGCTGATCCCTGGGTTGGCACCTGGAGGCCCCACAAGCCAAGAGGTCCTATAGCTGCCCTCTATGGTAGCCCGGGGCCCAAGTATGCACTGCCTGGACTCACAGGTAGTGTTAGAGAATTTTTTTTTTTGTTATCAGCTCAATTATTATTAGTAGTAGTAGCAGTAGTATTCAATAAGGGTGTGTTCTTCTTCTATGATAAAGGTGTGTCTCAGCACGACCCTACCAAATGCAAAGCCCCAATGTTCAGCTTTGGGATGCGTCGTAAGGAGGTCAATAATAACGTTTCCCCTGGGCCAAGATACCTGATTCCCACCAACATGACCAGAGAGGGCCTGAGCAGCATGCCTTCATTTTCACTCCACGGCCGTCCAAAGGAGCCCAAGTTCTTCGAGCCTCCTGGACCAGGTCAGCAGAACTCCTAACACATTAAACGCATATGAAGATGCTTTACTCCTGGTCTCAGTGTCTTTATACAAATTTCTTTGTTGCTGTCAGGTCAATATTCCCTAGAGCACTCAGCAAAGTGGATCTACCGCGCTGCGCCTGCTTATTCACTGTTAGCCAGGCACAAGGAATTAGGTGGCAACAAAACACCAGGTAAAATATGTATTTGTTGTTTTGTATTTGTACTATGAATAAAAAAGTTTCATAGTACAAAATCTGTAAGCTTTATCTCTTGCTCCTACTGCAGGTCCTGCAACCTATTCCCTGCCTCCCATGATAGGGAACACTGCGGTTGCATCTTCTGCTCCCTGCTTCTCATTACGTGGCCGCAACAAAATCGGAACCTTCTATGATGACCAAAGCAAGGTGCAGAGTTATATATGTAACATGTCTTTTAAGAGTTATATTTCCCTGAAAAATGTTGTCATTTTTTAATGAATTTATATTATTGGGAGGTTTTAGTTTCTTTGTGTGACCTTTGACTTCTCATGGACATCAGTTCCAGTAGTTTCCCACTGTACTCCTGTTTACAGATTAAACCTGTGTATAAACTTTACATCTTGTCTTTTTAGTGTAAAGTGTTTGTTTTTGGCTGAGTTTGTATTAGTTTGCTGTAAACAATTTTTATGTCTTCTAAGTAATATTTATTGAATTAATACAGGTTAATATTGGTGGTAGTTATGAGGATTTGGTGTTAATATAATCATTAAAAATAGAGTTTACACATCACTCTATGTAGTCCTCTAAAAAACTAAGTAAGCCCCATGGTTCGATAGCTTGTAGAGCCTTCATCAGCAATAACGTGAAGCAACATGGAGTAATCTCTCCCTGTATAACGTTTCTCTGATATGATTGTGGAGGTATTTTATCTCAGTCTTCTTTACAATATTGCTTCAGTTCATAGAAGTCTGCAGGCATTCCTTTATGCACAGCTCTTTTAAAGCCCCTTTAAGGCATTTGTGCTGATACGCTGTTTTGTTTTCTCCAAATGTGGTGCTGTGCGCTATGGACAAACATCTCCAACACTGGTCTTTGTTGTCTGTTAAGAATTGTTCTGGAAGTCTTGTGGTTTGATCCAATGCAACATTACACATGAAAACCATGCTGCCACGTTTTGTTTTTTTTATAGAGAAGACTATTTCTTTTGGCAACACTTCCAAACAAGCTGTACTTATTCCTTTGTTCTCTAATTCTACTGTCATGAACTTTTTCATTTAACCTGCTAACTGAGGCCTGAAATGTCTGTTTTTGTAGAGGTGCTCAGACTGGCCTGTGAAAAACTTTTTCATGTGACTAGTAAAAACAGTGTTTAACAGTTGCATTTCATTGCAAATTTCACTTCCATTAAAATTTATCTAAATCATTGTAGCTATTATATATAGCTATTACACCTCTCCCCCAACAGGACCACTAGCTGACTGATAAGGTGTGTGCCATCACATTAAATTTCATTACTCAAATTCCAAAAATATATACAAAGCACATATAAAAACCTGCACAGAAATTGCATTGCATCATGATTATATATTAACAAATTTTCTATTTTATCTCATTTACTGATCTACTTTTGAAATGGCTCATAAGTGAAATTTGCTAAGACAAGTTAAGATGAGAAGGGAGAAACACCCTTCAACCATCTTGTGGTTGTTGATATTGTGTAGTTTGTCAACTAGAGGGCACTTTGTAACTTACCTGTTGGCAACAGGTGTTTGCAAATCCACAAATACAACAACCAGCTGATCCAAGCAGCTATAGGCAGATTGTAAATGAGTAACCTACAGCTTGTTGGAGCAGAGAACAAGTTTATTTTTAAACTGCACTGCCATATTACCTAAGTAAGGACTCATAAGTGATGATACGCAACAAATGCTAGGAAAATCTGTTTATGTTCCATGTGTCTGACAGAAAAAAAATAAATTGCCAAATATTGGTATCTTAAAAATCCTCCGTCAGGATCTATTCCCTATGTATATGAAACAAAACCATAACCACAACACAGACTGTAGCAGGACAGTGTGAGGCCAGACTGGTTACATACAGATATAAAAGTTACTCAAACAAACTCTAAAAAGCTGAAACCAAACCAAAACAAAAAAACCCTAGCAACTGTGGTTTACTGTTGTTGTCTATACTTTTGTTTCTCTTGGCTGCAGACTCCTGGCCCTGCTGCCTATAAAGTTGTGGACCCCAGTATTTATGGGCAGAAGCCTCCTCAATTCAGCATGACAGGCCGCAACTTCACCCCCGGTGAAACCACAGCGAAACCAGGACCAGGAGCATACAACCCTGAGCAAGTAAGAAACCTGATCATGTCGTGTTCTTATTATCCTAAATGCTCCACAAATATGAACATTTTTTATTCATCAAGATTTTTCCTTCCTAGGTAAACCTCACAAAAACCAAAGCCCCGAGCTTTACCTTTGGATTGCGTCATTCTGAGTACATCCTACCAGCTCCTGGGAATGTTATGGAATAGTGTCCTCTGTCATCTCTTAATTTAACTGGAAATGACCACAGAAGTTTTTCAATAAAGCATAAAATACAAACTGCTCAGCGCAACAGTGAGATTGTATTTTGATGCCAAAGAATTTAGGCCAGATTTCTCCATTTGTCATATTTGAGGTCAGTTAAGGAAAAAATACTTTAAGAACTTGCTCGTCTTTTTACAGAATAAGATAAATTTACTGTTTCTGTCTTATGTCTCAACTTTGTGGAATTTCCAGGTTACGGTTTAGCCTTTTGCACAGAGTTTATAGCAGAACCTCTGCAATCCCAATTCCTGAGTTAGCCATTTGGCATTTTGCAAAGTGCCACTTTAATGTGCATCCAACTTTCATACCAGGCTGTATGATACATACAAACTACATGATCAGTGATATTTTGCTTTTGCTATTTATATTATCCACAGAGCCACTAAATTGTTAAAGTCAGCCGATACAGAAGATTTAATACCTGTAGACATAGCCTATGTGCAAGAATAATTATATTTGGCCAAATACTAGCAGCTTATGAAACAGATTGTTGGCTTTATGTGAAAAGAAAAAAAATGTGTGAAACTGCCTAATAGATCTGTGAAAAGGGTTTTCAGAGAACTCCATGCAATCCTGTGAAAACCTAAGTACATGCTTACACTAGTACACTCTGTGATGGGTTATAAGGACATTTCCAAACAATTTAATTCTACAGTGAGAAAAACTATTCAAGGCAGTTGCCAGATATTTGTCTTTGTAGGAATGTATTTCCCAGCAAAATCAACCCAAAGTTAGACATTGCAATGCTCAGACAAACTGCAAAGAAATCCAAGCGCTACATCTCAGACTCTACAGGCCTGAGTTATATCATGTTTAAAGTTTATGGCACCACAATCCAAAAAAGGCTGAACAAGCATGGCTTCACTGAAGCCCTCTTTTCTCTAAAAAGAGCACTGCAGCAAAGTTTAGTTTTGCATCTCAACGAACCACAAGACTCCTGGAAATATCTTCTTTGGACAGAGAAGACCAAAGTTCACAGCACCACATTTAAAGAAAACTAAAGAGAGCATATCAGTACAAACACCTCATACCAACAGTCAAACACAGTGGTGGAGGAGTGATGATGTTGGCTGGTTTTGGAGCCACAGGACTTGGGGACTTTGTATCTTGGGCATCTTTCCTAGGTTTTGTTGTATAGCAAAGTTTTGTAGAATCAAATGTGATGCCATCTGTCCTATGAATTAAGCATGGCCAAAACTGGGTCACTGATTACTTCAAATTATTGCTGCTAAAGCTGGTTAGAGGCAACCAAATCAGTACTGTAGTTATGGTAAATGGCCTGTATTTATATAGCGCTTTACTATTCCCCAAGGACCCCAAAGCGCTTTACATATCCAGTCATCCACCCATTCACACACACACAGTTACACTGTTTTTTCATTCCAAATATGACAAGATAGAGTACCCACTGTGAAACATGCCCAACAAAATGGCTAATAACCCCTACTACAGGGTGGGCCATTTATATGGATACACCGTAATGACATGGGAATGGTTGGTGATATTAAAGTCCTCAAACTCATGAAAGAATAAAGTTAAGTTGAAACCAAGCACACCATTGTTTTTCTTGTGACATCACCAATAAGTTTGATGTGTCACATGGCCCTCTTCCTATTGAAAAAACAAAAGTTGTATCCAAGATGGCCGACTTCTAAATGACCACCATGGTCACCACCCATCTTGAGGAGTTTGCCCCCTCACATATACTAATGTGCCACAAACAGGACTTTAATATCACCAACCATAACCTTGTTATTACGGTGTATCCATATAAATGGCCCACCCTGTATTTTAGATGTAATTTAATGATTTTTAGTGTGCTTATTGTTACACACACTGCTTCTGCATTTGACCTTTCCTTATATAAACAAATGGACCCAGTACTAAGACCTGTTAAAAAAATTTAAAAAAAAAAAGTAGCCATTTTTTAATATGTATGTAAAACCTTTTAAGAACCTATGCTTCCAGAAAAAGTCAAAATAGAATTCATGTGTTTCGTAGTTTGGTCATATATTTCTCCCCCTCTTACATGCTACAAATGTCAGCGATATTGGCATATAGCAGCAGTCTACAGAGGACAGCAAAGGTGTACTAGGTGTGTGGATAAACATAGGTATGAGAAATGTTGGGCCAGATACATTTTTTAGTGTTGGAGGGAGGCACATGGTGATATATGAGGAATGTGAAGCTAGGAAGAAGACCACTGAGGTTGTGCAGGTTAAAGCGGGAAACAACATAAGCTATGCCGAGGCTGTTAAAAGGTGCAAAAGACTTCAACAGATGTCATCACCAGGTTTGACTCAATTAGAGAGAACAGATACTGAAAGCACAGTGGAAAAGATATTCATTGCATATGTAGTCAACTGTGCTGATCAAGTAAAATACAAGACAGAAAAAATCTAAATGGTTGTGAGGGGAGCACAATCATTTATGAGAGGGATTTCATGGGAACATATACACAAAAGACCAGGGAAGATGGAAAGCCAGGAACATCACAAGAGAAGATAATACGATTATGTTGCAATAGAATTCCAGAAGTTTATTAGAAAATGGACAAGAGTTTAAAGGATTCATAAAATTATTTTTAATAAGACACCTGATATCATTTGCATCCAGGAAACATGGCTCACACCAAATTTAGATTTTGTAATCAAAGGATATAGCAGTGTAGGTAGAGATAGGAAAGAAAGTAAAGGAGGAGGATGTGTAATTTTTGTAGAACAAGGTATTCAGTATAGAGTTCTAGCAATAGGTATGCAGTTGAAATATATTGTGATTGAAACATGGACAAAGAAAGGAAGTATTAAAGTTGTTAATTTTTGCAATCCATATAAAAGGCTGTCATTATATTTTATGGAAGAAATGGATACGTACATAGAAGGAAAAGTGGAATGGTGTGGAGACTTTAATGCTCACGGCACAGTATGAGGTAATTACAGGGAGTGCAGAATTATTAGGCAAATGAGTATTTTGTCCACATCATCCTCTTCATGCATGTTGTCTTACTCCAAGCTGTATAGGCTCGAAAGCCTACTACCAATTAAGCATATTAGGTGATGTGCATCTCTGTAATGAGAAGGGGTGTGGTCTAATGACATCAACACCCTATATCAGGTGTGCATAATTATTAGGCAACGTCCTTTCCTTTGGCAAAATGGGTCAAAAGAAGGACTTGACAGGCTCAGAAAAGTCAAAAATAGTGAGATATCTTGCAGAGGGATGCAGCAGTCTCAACATTGCAAAGCTTCTGAAGCGTGATCATCGAACAATCAAGCGTTTCATTCAAAATAGTCAACAGGGTCGCAAGAAGCGTGTGGAAAAACCAAGGCGCAAAATAACTGCCCATGAACTGAGAAAAGTCAAGCGTGCAGCTGCCAAGATGCCACTTGCCACCAGTTTGGCCATATTTCAGAGCTGCAACATCACTGGAGTGCCCAAAAGCACAAGGTGTGCAATACTCAGAGACATGGCCAAGGTAAGAAAGGCTGAAAGACGACCACCACTGAACAAGACACACAAGCTGAAACGTCAAGACTGGGCCAAGAAATATCTCAAGACTGGTTTTTCTAAGGTTTTATGGACTGATGAAATGAGAGTGAGTCTTGATGGGCCAGATGGATGGGCCCGTGGCTGGATTGGTAAAGGGCAGAGAGCTCCAGTCCGACTCAGACGCCAGCAAGGTGGAGGTGGAGTACTGGTTTGGGCTGGTATCATCAAAGATGAGCTTGTGGGGCCTTTTCGGGTTGAGGATGGAGTCAAGCTCAACTCCCAGTCCTACTGCCAGTTTCTGGAAGACACCTTCTTCAAGCAGTGGTACAGGAAGAAGTCTGCATCCTTCAAGAAAAACATGATTTTCATGCAGGACAATGCTCCATCACACGCGTCCAAGTACTCCACAGCGTGGCTGGCAAGAAAGGGTATAAAAGAAGAAAAACTAATGACATGGCCTCCTTGTTCACCTGATCTGAACCCCATTGAGAACCTGTGGTCCATCATCAAATGTGAGATTTACAAGGAGGGAAAACAGTACACCTCTCTGAACAGTGTCTGGGAGGCTGTGGTTGCTGCTGCACGCAATGTTGATGGTGAACAGATCAAAACACTGACAGAATCCATGGATGGCAGGCTTTTGAGTGTCCTTGCAAAGAAAGGTGGCTATATTGGTCGCTGATTTGTTTTTGTTTTGTTTTTGAATGTCAGAAATGTATATTTGTGAATGTGGAGATGTTATATTGGTTTCACTGGTAAAAATAAATAATTGAAATGGGTATATATTTGTTTTTTGTTAAGTTGCCTAATAATTATGCACAGTAATAGTCACCTGCACACACAGATATCCCCCTAAAATAGCTAAAACTAAAAACAAACTAAAAACTACTTCCAAAAACATTCAGCTTTGATATTAATGAGTTTTTTGGGTTCATTGAGAACATGGTTGTTGTTCAATAATAAAATTATTCCTCAAAAATACAACTTGCCTAATAATTCTGCACTCCCTGTATAATAATGAGAATGGAAATGTAACTGAGGAACTCACGGAAAACAAAAAGTATGTATGTTTGAATGATTGAAGTGGAACAAGAGTGAATGGAAGAGCGGGTACAGAAGAAGTAATTGATCTCACTTTGGTTTCAGAGTCACTAGCAGGCATTAGTAGATGGAAAGTAATTAGCAGCAAATTGATTTATAAAGGAGAAAGGAGGTAAGACCAAGAAGAAGACTACCGTGGTGGACAAAGAAATGTGATGAAGCAATTAAGGCTCGAAATAAAGCTTTCAAAATGTTGAAAAGAAATTGTAATGCTCAGAACCTTATTGAGTATAAAAGGTTACAGGGTAATTTGAGAAGAGTTGTAAAAAATGCAAAGAGAGATTTGTGGAGGAATTTCTGTAATTCAGCAGGAAGACAGACTAAAATAAATCAGGAATGGTCAATGATAAGGGAAATGATTGGGATTAAAAGAGAATATAGGTATCCAATCCTGAGTGATGGAGATATAACAGCAATTAGAAACGAAGAGAAGGTCATGGCAAAATCATTTGCTAAAATTCATAGTTCAGACAAAATCGATGGAAAGGAAAAGAAGAAAAGGACAGACATTGGCAGAGAATGGATAATTATTAAGACAAGAGGGAGATACTAATGATTTACTAAATATATAATTTACACAAACAGAATTTAACAGAGCTCCTTGTTAGGAGAAAGAGGTAAAGAAGTCAAAGAGTTTTGGGTGGACAGCAACCCAGAAAGCAATAGAAATTCAAAAAGATCAAATTAATATAAGCCCAGTAGTCCCATTACCAGTAGCACCACTACTTTCAGACTCTAGTTCATCATTGACCTGCTTGGATAACAGTCCTTCAGAAGCCTGACCAGACAAACTGCTGTTTTCTACAGTCATTGGATGGGAGTGATAGCTAAATTTGTCTGGATACCAGCACATTATTTTATTGTCAATGAGGTGGCAGATAAAATTGCAATGCAGGCTGCTAAAGGAGATCAAGTCGGTTTACATAGCATCCATCCATTCGCTTCCGCTTTTCCTTTTTTCAGGGTCGCGGGGGGCGCTGGAGCCTATCCCAGCTGTCATAGGGCAAGAGGCGGGGTACACCCTGGACAGGTCGCCAGTCTGTCGCAGGGCCAACACACAGGGACAGACAACCATTCGCGCTCACATTCACTCGCACATTCACACCTAATGGCAATTTGGATTTTACATAGCAGTATTAGCAAAACTGAAATGAGGAGCACGATAAAACAGAAAATGAGGGAAAGATGGCAAAAGTGGTGTGAGGAGGAGAGGACGGGGAGATAGTTTTATTCTATTCAAAGGAAAACCAGAAGAGAAGAGACAATAATATCTCGAATCAGATTTGGACACACTGGATTAAACAGTTCACTATTCATTATAGGGAAACATGGAATAAGTGAAACCATTCAACATTTTCTGTTGCATTGTCAAAAAATATCAGGAAGAAATTTATTCATTTTCATTATTTGGTATGAGCGGATTCTGGTCCACACTCCAAACCAGTTGGTGGCGGTAATGCACCACATCGTTGTTTGTGAACCTCCAAAAACTCCTTAGAAGAAGAAGAAGAAGAAGAGGCGAATGACTGAGGATTTTAGACAGGCACCTGTAAAGACAGCCGGATACAGTGCGAAGTGGTCCTGCGGGCGTCCCCGTTGCATAGAAACGAAAATTGTCGGGGACGTCGCACATTTACAAACTTGAGCTACCTGTTAACCCTGATAAATGAAGGAAATCGTTCACCTTTTCATATCGGGAAAGAATGATATTCACGCGATAACAAGCGACGTTTAACCGGGCTTAACAACTGCGGCCAACGCTAGTTCTGTTAGCTTACTTGCGATTAACAATCGTTCCCTCCTGAGTGCGCCGTGAAAGGTACACTTCAGCACTTCAGAAAGAGAATGTAATCAGTGACGGGCTCAGTTTTGTTGTCAGTTTCTGTGAGCATCTGTTTTTACTGACGTGAACCGTGACGAACCAGGAATAAGTGAAGTAAAGGCGAACCTCAAGTAACTAATGGCAAGCTAGCTAATACTCCCTGGGTATTATCCGTCTATCGGAGCTCCTGTGGGAGCATAACGGAATTTCTTTCAGGTATTTATAGCAGCAATCAAAAAGGGAGATATGGCTGTTGACGCTGGCAGCATCCCTGAACTGGACCAAAAGAAATACGATGCGGACGAACAGGTGAAGATCATCTGCTTGGGAGACAGCGCAGTTGGTAAATCTAAGTGAGTATTAGCTGGAAGCAGCGATCAACAACATTTGAGCTTTCCTAACATTGTGGGGTTGGCACTTTTCTCCTTCTTTCGCAGGCTAATGGAGAGGTTTCTCATGGACGAATAGTATCCTTTAGCAGTTTATACAGTTCTTTGTGGATCTAGAAAAAGCAGGTGACAGGGTGCCAAGAGAGGAACTGTGGTACTGCGTGAAGAACGAGAGTGGTAGAGAAGTGTTGTGAGGCTGATGCAGGACATATATGAGGACAGCGAGACAGTGGTGAGGTAGGTGTAGGAGTGACAGATGACCAGGTGGAAGAGGGGTTGGAGGTATGCACCGGAGAGAAATGGAATTGAAGTCAATAGAGGCAAGACAGAATACATGTTTGCGAATGAGAGGTAAACAGGAGTAACAGTAAGGGTAGTGAAGGTAGATGTGTTTAAATACCTTTGGTGGTCAACCATCCCAAGCAACAGACAGCGCACAAGAGAGTTGCAGAAGAGAGTGCTGGTGTGGTGGAATGGGTGAAGACACATGTCAGGGTAGCAGCAAGAGTCAACTGGAAGGTTTACAAGATGGTAGTGAGACCTGTTATGGCGTATGGATTGGAGACAGTGGCATTAATAGAAAGACAGGAGGTAGATATGAAGGAAGGTTGGAAAGATAAATGCTAAGATTTTCATTGGGAGGGATGAGAATGGACAGAATTAGAAATGACTTCATTAGAGGACAATGCAGTTAGGGCGACAACGCAGGTTAAGCAATTTGGAGACATAGTGAGAGAGGCATGCCTGAGAGCATTTGGACATGTGATGAGGAGGGATAGTGGACACTCGGGACAAAGGATGTTGAATGTGGAGCTCCCAGACAGGTGGAAAAGAGAGACACCTCAATGGAGGTTTATGGATGTAGTGAAGGAGGCCCTGCGGATGGTTGCTGTGACAGAGGAAGATTTTATTTAACTTTTATTTATATAGGGAATCCCAGCCAATGTCTATTACACAAGAGAGACCTGTTTTAGACAAACATAGTAAAATTTCAACAATAAAAGAAACAAAGACACTAGTTTTGAAGTGAGATGGCTGCACTGTTGTAACCCCTAAAGGGAGCAGTCAAAAGAAGAAGACGAAGAAGCAATTTATAAATTGAGTACTTAATTTTAAATTCAAGCAGGTGGGCTAGAAACAAAGACTTGGAAAAAGATTCTCTTAGCCTTAAGATGCTTTGAAGAAACAAGTTGCATATTGTTAAGATCCTTAACTCCTCGTGCAGTCGTCCCCAGCAGTTGTCAACCTATGCCTTGACTCTCTACAAACACGCAGCCACTGTAGGAAACAAGACCATAGCAGTTGGTAAGTACCATGCACTTGCTGTGACAACATAAAATATTTGAAACCAGTTTAAAATAATAATCTGCAAATCTTAAATTACCAAATTCTTTTTTTTATTATTTTGATCCAAAGATTTCTGGGACACTGCTGGTCAGGAGAGGTTTCAAAACATGCATCCTTCATACTACCACAAAGCACATGCATGCATTATGGTAAGAACACATTCAAGTGTGCATGAAGAAGTGAGGATTAAAAATAGTCTGAAAAATCTAACTATGTTGTCAGCAACCAAGGTGAACTTTTGCTAAATCTTTCATCTTTTTTTTTCTTTTTTTAAGGTTTTTGATGTTCAAAGGAAGCTCACATATAAGAATTTAGTCAACTGGTATAAGGAACTAAGAGAGTACAGACCAGAGATACCCTGCTGTGTTGTTGCCAACAAAATTGATGGTGAGTCTGCACATTAAAGTTGGTGTGGAGTTCTTGTAATGACTGTATGCAATGGTAATGTTAGAGTTCGATTTCTTTAGGTTGCAGTATTTTTTTTAACTGTTTTGTCCAGCAAACTGGACTTTGTGATTGTGATTGTTTTTCCAAATCTGCAGCCGACATGAAGGTCACTCAAAGAAGCTTCAATTTCGGGAAGAAGCAAGGACTCCCGTTTTACTTTGTGTCAGCAGCTGATGGAACCAATGTAGTTAAGGTCTGAGCAGGTTTCTTTCTTCTCCTGTTGTTTTACATAATATGACTGGAGTGAAAGTGTTCATTTTATAAGCCAATTATCAACTTCAGTCAGTGTAGTCATTATAACATGTTCACACCACCTGAACTTCTACTGCCGTCTGATAGCTCTGACTGTACCTCTTTCATCAGATGTTCAGAGACATGATCAAAAGAGCAGTGGAGTACAAGCAAAACCCCAGTGACTTCATGGATGAAGTGATGCAAGAATTAGAGGTACACTAGCTTCTCTGATTACTAATGTGCTTGTCCTTAAGCAACTGTAGAATTTTAACTTCAAAGAATTAAATATTTGATTGTGCGGTACTTAAAGTAGGAAATATAATGAGTTCATTATTGTCCTTTGTTGTTTTAATATGATTACTGGAGATCCTCTCTACTCAAAATCAACAATCATAGAGTTAGGACTAGTGACGAACTATATATATATACTGGATATCAAAGATGGAGAGGTGAAAAGAGGTGGAATCCTAAGATTAGGTGTGCAGCATGGGGAAAAGTTACTTAGAAACTAGTCACAGTTTGTATTGCTGCTGAGACTCACTGATATTGGATTTAGCTGACTGAATTCAACAAGATATAAGCAGATGTTGCTTAAGTTATATCTGATTTCCAACTCATAGACTATATAAAATTAGACGAAAATTTGAATTTAGTGAGTGAATTTAATCTAATGTCTAATGTAGCATCAAGAGCTTACATTTATACCACAGTCTGCACTGCAACCCATTCAACTTAGTGCATCACTGTCTACTTTACCACAGTATTGCAAACTAACCTGTTTTCATGCAAACTTTGAATAACAAAAAATATTGTACTTTAATTTGTTTAGCAAGACATTTCGCATTATGAAAAATACATAACTTCAGTAACACATCATCTTTATATCCAATCCCTGTTTCTGAAATGAATTAGGACTTTACAAGTAAGTTTTAAATTTCAGCTTTATAAAATGTTGCTTGCTGAGCAGTTCTTACCTTTGAAAATGATTCATCTTCCTCTCCCATCCAGTCTTTATCTCTCCCTGGGAAATACAGCAACTGTAGATTTAGGTAACAAAACACACTATGGTACAATCTGCAGAAAAGCTGTTTGAATTTGGTGATGTTTGTTGAGCTGTGTGAAAGCAGCATTTGAAATCACTTCCTACAAATTTCAGAACCACAACTTTATTTACATCTGCACCGTGAACGCACCACAGGGATACAAAGTGAAGAGGTGTGTGTTTAGGGTGTAAGTGAGACTGTGGGATGTCATTATTTTCTTATTACTACATGCTGTCAGCTGGAAGCACCTCCAGGCTGCAGCACATGAAAAATTAAATCTCTCAACAGTATTATGTGGCTATTATTCTTCCTATCAGATTTAATTACGCATTTAATGAAGGTGCCGGAACACCGTTCCGGATCATTCCAGCCCACTTTAACCCACGTTGCTAATAGTGTTAAGAAATCGAGTTTCAATGGGCAAAACTGAAAGATCAGAATTCTTAATACATTTAAAAGCATAAAAAAAATCAATATCATTTGTCAGATTAGTGCATTCAAAATAAGTGAAACCTAGTTAACATCTGCAGACTACAACTGCCTCTTTACACTTGTGTCATTTAAAGTGGTTCCGATTTTTAAGCTGTAACAAAATCACTACAAATTTATGATATAAAGAAATGTACAAAATGTACAAACAGCATTTGTTTTTGGCAAAAAAAAGTGTAGTTATGAGAAAATTTACTAATAACTGTTGATGATAGTGCTGATATCCTTCATTCACTGCTTTCATACAGAATTTTGACCTCGAGAAGAAAGATAATTCAGAGGCAGAAGAGGACGGATTGAAGGCAGAGAGTCCAGAGTTAGTTTAAAACATTTCTGATGACACCTGAAGGATCATTTCTGCTGCTTCTGTCCGGTGTCAAGACATCTTAATCTCCGTGACCGACACCATCAGCAGGAACACTAATTGTAATTTTGGTGGTCTGCTTTTTAATTGATTGGAGGATGGCGCACGGTAATCTATAGATGTTTTAAATTACTGCCCTCTATTCTGTCTAGTGACGGTAGCGGGAATAATAAATGTGGTGGAATGAATAGGATTTCTGTTGTTTACAGAGCTCATTTAGCTGCTGTCATTCATACTTTGAACAATATCTACTATTCTTAAGGTAGAAAATGAATGTTTGCTTAAGTGTGAAAAAATTACTATGTGAAGCATTGAAAAGTAACTCGCACAGCAAAGAGAACATGTGATTATGAACTGTACTTGCTGCTGTTCTCAGTGTTTGTGTGTAGTGTTGTGTGCCGTGCCAGCAGGGGAGCTGCATCTGTCGACTGCATTAATTTTATGATTTAAATTTTGTGTTTTTTATCTCTTCAATAAATGAGAACTTAATGTACCATGTAACCAAATCTTTATCATGCCTCTTTCCATCTTGCTGTAATGCAGCAATAGGAGCAGAGCACTAAATAATCAACTCATCACCATTTTATAAAAGAAAATGACAACAAGCTGCCTGTGATATGACTAGATAATAACAGAGATATTAATTAATATTCAAAGTTAGGTACAAATGTATTTATGCAGTTACACAATTTTGTATTTTTGCCACCACAGTGGATTTTAAATCAGTCAAGATGTGCAGACTTTAATGCAAGAGGTGTATTGAAAATTTTCATTAGCGTCTATGAATAATTGCCATTTTCATACATGGTCACCCATTTTCAGAGGCCTGGAAAACTTCACTCATTTTAAATACAAAGACTGGATGTAAGACTTCTTTTGCACTCAGTGCTTAAGTCTAGAGCCCAGCTCACTTGAGCTGCTCTACTAGGCCTTCACTGCAGATGCCTCCAGTTTCTGCTTGTTTGTGGGCCATTCTGTATTCAGTTCATGAAAAGAGTGTCGAGAGTTATGGCTTAGCAATTAAAAAATATCCCTGAGAAGCTCTTTGGTTGCTTTTGCAGTATGCTTTGGGTCATTATCCATTTGGAATGTGACGTGCTGATTCCGGGCAGAGAGTAAAGCCCCGTACACTTCTATCACCGGTCACATCAGCTGCACTGTATCCATATAAGCCCATGAGACAGCATTGTCTGACGGTAGATGGACTGATTCTTATATAGCGCTTCTCTACACAACTGGAGCGCTCAAAGCGCTTTATACAGTATGCCTCATTCACATAATAACTTTTTTCTAAGTGCTCTCATACTCCATTGGATGCACCAGAAAACAGCTTGGGGTTGAGTATTTTGCCCAAGGTCATGCAGATGCAAGAAGCCAGATCTACCTCCTGAGAGCATGATGATGGTTCGGATGAGCTCTCTATAGCACACTTTATGCTATAGACATAAAGTTTTATCTGTTCAACCAGATTTTTTTCCCCACAGCTGTGCAGGATACTTAGATGTTTCATGACAAAGTCTAATATAGCCTTCTTTTCCTTGAGTGTACCGAGTGGATTGCACCTCATTATAGTTCCATTCATAAACTATAATATAAATCTCCTGATTAATGGACGGCACGCCTACTTCCTCATGAATATTTATGCCTTAGTTAGATGTTAAGGGTTTTCCCACCAAGGAAAGAATTCTGAAATCATCCACTTTAGTTGTCTTCTGTGATCTTTTGGGCCTTTTTAGTGTCACTGAATAGACATTTATTCCCTTTAAGAATGTACCATTAAGTTGGTGATTTGACCGACCCCTCCTTAAGTTTGTGCTCTTTGTCTTATGCTATTGTTTTGCATTTTTCAGCCTAATTATGGGATCCTTCAATTGCTTTGATGATCCTTGGACCTGATACTGAACAGCCTCATCTGGCATCAAACTGACTGTCAATCGTAGGAAATCATCTTACTTTTGAGTGTCTAAAAAATGGGGGGCTATATTATATAGTTTTGCTGTTTAAGATCCACTGTGGTGATGTGCAAAACAAGTAAAAGTAGTATTGTCCAAAATCCTGTAGATATGATGGCATGTTTACCCTTTGTGTCGTATTTCCATTCAATAAACCACTGAAGAGACTGAAGTCAAAACAAGTAGACAAACTCTTTCATGTTTTAATTATAAATTTATTACATAATATAACAAACATATATCTCTGTGGTGGAGATATCCTGGGCAACATCTCAGATCTTGCCTCAACCTTTACTATCTCCCTTACTCTGCATGAGGAATACTAGGTAGCTTCTGGTTAACTCATATTTGTACACGGGATTTTGTGTATTAAAATACAGAGGGACTTTTATATGAATATTTTTAAGTGTGCAAAGGGAGAATAATTGCAGATGAGTTTTCTGGTCATTTGATGCCGATAAGGGGAAGCTTAACCCGTGAGACAAGGCTGAGGTGTTGCAGTGATACATCCACCAATCTAAACTTCACAGTGCAAACAAGGAGAAAACTGACAATGAAAGAAAAAAAACCCCTTTGATGATAAGATCACTGGTTCCATTTGGTCACTGGACTCCAGTGGGTTTTTAAAAAAGGTCACGCTGCTGCCCCTATACTATGTAGATTGTGCTTTGTTGATTACAAAATAAGACAAAGATAATCCTTCAAGGAAATTATTTGACCAAATGATGTGTACTTCTGTTACACTTTGCTCATTTTGAGTCTGTATCTGTGGTAATCTTAGCCACCGGTCCAAGCAGTTATTTAGTACAGCACTTATTCTCCTAACCAGGCCAGGCTGTGTCAAACTTCAGACTGCATATGTTCACCCTTCATCACAGTAAATCAAGCAGTTGTCTCCAAATTTCATTTAAATCAATAATTTAATAATACAGATATTAATTAATATGAGAGTGTGTGTATATATATATATATATATATATATATATATATATACATATACATACTACTTCTTCAAAAAATAAAAGTAATGACTGTACTTCCAGCTTCAGGAAAATACAGAAGGATCTAACAAACATCTGTTCTCAAGATTTCCAGGAGATGGCACCATGTTATCATATTATCTAACAGCTTTAGAGTGCTGTAACTAAGATAGTCCTAAAGCAAAGACAAATATACAGTGAAAAGTTTATTTACTTTTTGGCACATTTTTCCTTTGTGTTGTTTGTTCCTCACTGGATCACTTCATATAGCATATCCAAAACTCAGAAACTGAAGGTCTGAAAAAGGAAAGAGGAGTGCTGCCAGACAGAGTGGAGGGTAAAGAGCACAAATGCCATCTGGGAATGGGTTTACAAAACAGTGATACTGCATAAGCCGTGCCTACACAGTTACAAGGTGAGCTGTGGTTGTCTTGCAATATAAAATGTGACCGTGTTCATCAATAACGTGGTAATCTCAGTCTGTCTTGTTGCTCTTGAGCCGAGCAGTCCACTTTATGAAGACGTCACTTAGTACAAAACAAGAATGCCGGACGATGATGTTGAGTTTTGAAATGAAGATTAATGCATGTGTGCATTTTTATGTTTGTGTGTGTGTGTGTGCGTTTTGTGAGCACGTGTGTTTGTGTGACACAGCCACTGCCGGCAACATCTGATGGTAATACAGTAAGGCTATAGTGGACCAACTCCAGTGATGTAAACCCTAACAATTAACCACACACACACACACTGACGCTCTTGCACTGTCACACGCATTCTCATTGTTTCAATCCCAAACAAACGCACAAAAATGGAAACAAATAAGCGATTGCACACATACACACTGCCATACACACAGTGAAGAAGAACGACCACACAGAGAGATTCAGGGAATCCAGATGCACGCATGCTCTTGGACGATGGGTGGCTTTTATGTTAGCACCTTGTCACCTTGTTTTGTGCAAATCATCCCCTAGTTCATAGTTCAGAGTTCAAAAGTTCAAGAGTTCATAGAAAGAATAAAATCTGCTCACCTTTTTTTCACAGGTGGTTAACTATGCATATATGCCAAACATTCATATATAGATCTATATACTTTTTGTTTTTCAAAAATTTATATGAAATCTATTATATATACATTGCTTGTGATTAAAAAAAGCAAATATTTGTAGTTTGTTTATTTTTTACAAGTGTAAGTATGTTTAGAATGGACAGGAGATTTTTTTTCTGCTCTTTTTCAGTCACTCTAAAATTCAGATGAGTCATGATCCACACGCTACAAAATCTACCCACAGTGTCCGAGGGTAACAAATCAATCGACAAAAGAAGAACTGATAAGAACAATTTAAAAAAAGAAGTGTTCGAATGAGTCTGAGGACGTGACATCTACGTCAAAAACAAAAGAATAATCAGTGAGGTCACAGCGAGGCAGTGAGTGCTATTCCTACAACCCACATACACCGTTAAATTCCCCACCTGCTTTTACAAACTGTGAGAAAAAGAAACTAAACATGCGTGCACTTTTTCGCCAGGTGTAAGTGCCTTGGCATACTGATTGGATTCTGCTGATGCACAGAGATTTTACTTTTTTTACTGGTAATAGACATTTACTGGCTTCCCGTCAGAGAAAAGCTATAAAATGCATTTCGTTGTGTGAATAAAACTCACTGTTTCTCACTGCCAGCAGAAGCTACTCATGAGTACAATTGTAGATTTGTATTGTTAAAGGAAAATTCAGTGGTTTTTTTAAACAACCTGCACCTTATTGTTTTGAGTTGTAGCTGTCCCTCTGTTTATGATATTTTACTCACTTAGAAAATGGTAAAGATCGAGGAAAGCAGCAATAATGTCAGGTTGTAAAATACTGAATTTTCTTTAAGACCTTGCAGAGGCTTTCCCATCCCCACAGCCTGAGAAACTACAGACATTCCCTGCAGTGGCATTTCAGAAGGGCATACACATCAAGCTCATTTAAGCTTGTATGGCAAGTTTTTATTGGTTATACAGGTAAAGGAACACAATTATTAGCTTTTTTTTTTAAATTATTTGAACAGTTAAAGCTTGTTTCTCCAGGTTTCCATGCTTGGAAATTGATACCAGACCTTGTGCAAACTGGTCTAAGTAACACTATCGGGGACAGGGATGGAATCTTTACTAGCTCTCTAACAGACTATGGTGGTGTTTAACTGTTGAAGTGTAAGAAAAATTCAATTTCTAGTAGTAAAACAGCAAGCAACCTCTTCATGCTGGTGCCCCAAACTTCCATCCCTGAGTGATAAACAGGCATAAGATGAAGAGCCCCTTTAAAGCCAGTCAGCTTGCACATAGGTGGCCGGTGCCCTTGATGTGTTATTGTGGATACACAGACAGCGGGATCTGTTGCTGAAGCAGTAGGGATGGGTGTCAACTGGGGTCTCAGCCTCACATTACGGGATGCCCTTTAGTATGAAGGAAGACCGTAAGAAAATAAAAACAAACAACAAACTCTTTGTCAAAAACATGAAGCAACTCGTCATGCTACGGTTCAAAAAAGGAGTGACCATAAGGAAAGTTGGATACCTATGACAAAAACTTCATTTCCATATTTATATACTTTTTCCTTTCAAATATATATATATATATATAGAATACTTATATATATGTACGTATATATATAAGTATGTATATAATTGGTAGAAATGAGTAAACTATTAGTGGAATAGATTTAAAGATTTCTCTCTGCCTTCTATACTAAAAACCAAAAAAACAGGTGCAGATTAATTTATTATATTTCCTCTTTGCAACATTGTCTTTTCTCCTGAAAGCTATATTTAAATACATATATATATATGTATATATTATATAATACCTATATATAATATTCCCTTTGGAAAACCAAAAAAAGAAACTGATTATGAAAAAAAGCCACGAGTGTTGGTTAAACATTCTCCAAATATAATAGATAGCACAGTCTGGGTACCAAGGCAGAGGGGGTTTTCTCCCACGGTTTACTTTGTGGAGCTCCGACTCTGGGCTCTAAAGTCTTCGGTTTAAAAACAGCACGTATACAGAAGACACACCTTTTTCAGGGCTGTGTGTCCGTAGCACTGTGTTCATTGCTGTTGATCTCTGTATAAATATTTTTGAAAGGCAACTGAGCTTTCTGTGTGGAACAAAAAATTCTGCCTCCTCCTCCTCCTCCTTTACTCGAACTGCAAGAAGGCTTTCAGCAGCCTAATAGAGGGACCTGGGGGGTTATTTGGGAGGGGAGGTAGAAAGGAGAGGAGGGAGCGAGAAAGTGGGGATGTTACTAAGGAAACAAGTGAACCTTTCACAAATCAAATGTTCTAATTGGAGCTCGTCTGGCTCGTCTTAGCAAAAAATAAATAAATAAAAACGCCAAATATCATTTTGGGCCTGATTTAATTGGCCACAAAAGCAGGGTGGTGGGCAAGAAGAAAAATGAATGTATCGACGACTCCTCTTCAGTGCATTGCCATGTGCAGGGTGTTAATGCAGAATGGAAACAGAGTGTGCCTAAGAGCTGCAGGTCAACATTTGTGATGCCGAACATAAAAGCAGCCGGAGTAAAAGAGGAGCGGCCCCTATCGCATCGCTTATTTTCCTTAACCCCCGAATCTTCTGTCTGTCTTCACCGATCTCCATCTGTGGCTGTGTCTCAGGGCAGGGGTCAGCTCTCCAGCAGCTGTTTCAGTGCTCGCTCAATGTTCATGCGGTGTCCGACTCGTGTCACTCCCAGCTCTGCAAAGTCATCCTTGGTTAGAGCAGGGAGGTGAGAACCTTCGATCTCATGTTCCTGAAACCCTGCTCTGTGCTCCCCCAGGTTGATGCTCTCCAACCAGTCTCCAACATCATACTTGTTCCAGAGGTGGAGGGGTTTTTGGTGAAAGGGTCGTAGAGCTAAAAGTGGTGAACCTAACCCAGGTGAATGGGAAGGTGACGGGGACGGAGAGCGAGAGCGGGAACGGGCGCTGGAGCTCCTCATTACAAAGCGGACCTCCTTTGGCTCCTGGGGTAGGCTGAGGCTCGAAGATTTGAGGATAGTTTGTGGCGGTGTGGTTGGTGAGGTTGGTAGGCCGTAGCCTGAGAATCGTCCAAGAGGGTCGCCCCGATCAGGTGAGCCTGGACTAGGGGTGCGTCGGGTGATGGGGTAGCGACTGCCAGGGCGGATGGTGTATGTGGTTCCATAACTTCTTTGAGAGATGGTGTGGAGCTCACCTAGGCTGCTGAAAAGTCTGGTGGAAACAGACAGAGGCACAAGGCTTTAAGAATAAGGAAGACTCTGCTAACGAAAATAAAATAAAGAAGAAAAAATGACACTTTGGGTTATAGAGTGCAGTAAAAAAATATTTGCCCCAGTCATTGTTTTTCTTGCATATTTCTCACACTTGCATTTTTCAGATCATTTTAATGTTAGACAAAGAAAACCAGAGTTAATAAAAAATGCCATTTTTAAATTATGATTACATTTATTAAGGGAAAAAATTTATCCAAACGTGAAATGTTGCCACCTAAACCTAATAACTAGTTATGCCACTCAATTGCAATCAAGCATGAGCAATGAGTCTTTACACTGTGGAGGAATCCTGATCCTCTCATCTTTGCAGAACTATTTTAATTCAGCCACACTGGAGGGTTTTTGAACATGAACAGCCTGTTTAAGGTCATGCTAAGGCACCTTGGTAGGATTGAAGCTTTGACTAGGCCACTACAAAATTCATTTTTTATTTGTTTTTAGCCATTCAAAGCCTACTTCATATTGCCAGACAGGTTCTATTTAAGTGATTTCTTGATTCAAGGGTGTGGCAGTAATCATGCTTGGATGTCCAGTGAAACTAAACATTTAGTCACAATGAATTTGTGATTTAACAAGGTGGGCAATTGTATTTCCCCATTGGGCCAGGTAGTTTTGGATAGCTTTTTTCCCTTAATCAATAACATCATTATATTAAAACTGCATTTTTGTATTTATTTGAGTTATGTTTATCTAATATTAAAATTTGTTTGATGATCTGACAAATGTAAGTACGAGAAATATGTCAAAAAAAAAAAAAGAAATCAGAAAGAGGGCAAATACTCTTTCACAGCATGTATATAAACAGCAGTCATTCATTTTAAAGTAGGTTAGTGCAGAAGAGAGGTTAATGGCTGTTAGAAAGATCAAACTAGTCAGACTAAGAACATCTAGCTATGCAAGTGACTACAGGGTAGTTCTCCAAAATAAGAGCCCTAGCCCTAATTTTTACTCACACCCATAAAAACCCCTAGTCCCTGTGACATTAATGAGCGTGTTTTTGCTATGATTAATTCAATTAAAGCTGTTGAGTCCTACTATAAGCATCCTTGAATAGGTTAGTGTGACCAACATTAGATTACAAATACAGTGTTTAAACAGATGTATTGTGTTACACTGAAACTGCTGATATCACTAACCTGAAAGCAGAATTCATTTTCTAATGTGTGACAAATTCTGTAGAAACAAACGCACACACACACACACACACACACACACATCCAAATTTAGATGCAGAAGGCAGATCTAAAAGTAGAATATTAAATTTGATTTTCAGCTCTCTTGCACATTAGTTACATTTTGACTCACTCAAAAAAATGGATACAGTAAATATTCAATTTCATGACCACGAATTGTGTGAAGAAACAGGTGGGAATTGTTGTTAAACACTAATTAGCATTATTTACTTGTTAATCAAAGGAGTAAATGATCTTGGAAGCTTGGCTAACACTTAATTCAGTGCAATACGTTTAGCATTTAGGAACTCTGAGAAAGAAGGATAGTACTCACGTAAACACTGAGGTATAACTATTATTTTTTTATAGTGACCTGATATGGGATAATAGTTTAAATAGTCTAGTCACCTTTTTTAACATATATATATATCACTCTTTTTTGAAAGTTATTAGAAGCATAAATTTGTGACAGTCTTAGAGACTGAACGTTAGGATAAGAACAAGAACAGTAAGAAAGAGGGATGGATACAATTAAGGAAATTTTAGCTATCATTGTGCAAGCAAGGAAAAACTGATAGGAGAAACTAAACTACTGAGTTACTACAGTGGTGTCTTTTTCATGCATGTTAACATGTCTGAAGGTGTAGCACACGTTTTCCATCTCCTGCATGTTTTTGAAACTTTTTTATTGGGTGAGATTTGGAGTAAAAGAGTGTAATGAAAGACCGGTAGCTAAGCAGCACTCAGGCTGGAAAAATGTTCAGACTACGGGGAGCCGACAGATATGAGATGAGCTCCATGCGCACTTACACAGTCGTCCTGCCCTCCTGGGCGCACAGTCAGTTCTAGACCAATCAGATCAGAGCAGCAGGGCGGAGCATGCAAGGTGAGCAGAGAGAGAGCAATGGGAGAGAATGTTAGCATCACTCAATGAGACGCAGCCTGCCAACCAGACTTATAATCTGCCTCAGCCCGCTCCGCTGTCTTTGCTGTGCGTCATCTACATGTATAGGTGTATGTGACTGTGTGAGTGTATGACTGTTCATCAGTAGATGGGCATGAATGCATTTTTGTGCTTGGGTTGCTCTACGTGTCAGCATGACAAAGACAGCAGAGTGGGTTTCAGCACCTGAAGGTCTGACCAGTGGGCTACATGAGAGAGAAATGAGCACACTGTTCACATATCAAACACTGCACAAAGAAAAACGAACAAATAAAGAAACACAACAGGACAGCACATGTCTCTTGACTTTTAAAGCTGCTTTTGTACTTCGTTTCACATACATTTATATAAGAAAATACTCTTTTTTTTAACATGGATTTGTATGTAGAGCACAGTATATAAGCGGTGAATGCACGTGTGTTTTGGTGGAGCATATTCTGTTTTATCATGGTTTAAAATACAAGACAGTCAAGGATCATGGCCATCCTCAACACAAACACTGAAAATCAAAACAAAGTTATGCAACTTTCATTAAAAAAGAAATAAAAAAAAACAAAGGAAAGAAAACCAAAAAGCACAACAGAAATGAGAAACACACTTTTGTACGTGACCCAAAGCTCTGATACACAGCACATGAACAAGGTGGAGACAAAATTCAGCAGTGTAGTTTTTGAAGGGGTTTAAATGGGGCACAGAGGGGATGGGGTAAGTGATGGACGAATGTGACAATTAAGAGTGCGGAGATGCTGATGCTCTACGTGAAATGCTACAGCAGGTGAAGAGACACAGAGGCAGAGAGGGAGAGAGAGAGAAATAATGGTGTGCGCAGTCATCTTTTTTACAGCCAAGGGCAATCAACTGTCAGCATGTAGATAGTGGTGATCTCTTCATTTGGATAACATTAGGAAGGTGTGAATCCAGTCTGAACCGGTCTTACTTGATATGTTGTATTTGATATAATTCGAGCTTCATATTTAATTTATGGTCATCCAAAAGTCCAGTGTCTTGTACAAACAGGGATTTAGGACACCAAAGTATTAGGACAGCACATTTCTGTTTCTAATAGCAGTAATGAATTCCTCTGTAAAGACACATTGCTTTAACCCTGAACCATTAAATAATTGCCCGAAAGTCACATTTTTTAAAATTATTTTTAACAAAATCAATATTAATTTGCATATTTTAGTTGTGTAGTTTTGTATCATATTTGCTACATGTGTACGGAGGCCCTGGGACACCAAACGGAATGCAACTTAAGAAAACACCAGCATTAAGAAAAACGCAAAAGCACACACAACGGAAATAGGAAAAAAGAAAACAGAAATAGGAAAAAACAGATCCAAAAGCACAAGGGAAGTGTTTCTGGGGAGACAATAACCCGGCGGACCAGTTGCAGGAACCAAAATATGCTGAGAATTGTGCTGGGAGACACTTAAAAGAAGTAGAGGATCTATCGGTTTTGTGAGGAAAGAAAAGATGAGAGGTAAGTGTGTTAGCCTAACTATTAGCCCAAAAATCCGTCATCAGGATTATACGAATCATGAGATTAAAACACACTTACCTAGCATGTTTTGGTTCCTGCAACTAGTCCGTCGGGCTATTGTCTCCCCAGAAACACTTCCCTTGTGCTTTTGGATCTGTTTTTTCCTATTTCTGTTTTCTTTTTTCCTATTTCCGTTGTCTTTTGTGTGCTTTTGCAGCATTTTTCTTTTTGCTGGTGTTTTCTTAAGTTGCAGTCCGTTTGGCCCCTTAGGGCCACCATACCTCTGGCCTTTTTTTGAAAACTATTTCTTTAAAATGTATTGCACAATTTATTTTGTTTTTCTGAGGGGAAAAAAACACAGATTGTGTAGAAGTCTCAAAAACTGTATGTATCAAATATGATATACTAGGCATTAAGGGGTTGGAACATCAAACTATACTTGTCTAGAGCAACAGTAAGGATTAAATTCTGTGAATGGACATTAACTTGTAGCTCTATGGTGATTAGTCCTACAAAGACTTTCTCATTGTTCTTTCCCAGTCAGCGCTGTAACTGATTCCACTGACTCGTGGATGGAAACATGAAAATGCGATGCACAAGCTTTGGTGTGTGAAGTTGATCATGTCCTTTCGCTGATGTCACCATGATGAGAAGACTATGAAAAGTATGTTTTGACATCTTGTCAATGTAATATCGTCTGTTCATATCTTTCAGCTCCTCTTAGCAGCAGTGAAGTATGGTGGAAGCAACTTCTTCCATTCCCAATATTCACATAGAGAGAATATGATACAAGAAAAAAAATCAGAGAAGCTGAAAGAAGGCTGTGAAAGAAAATCCAACTCAACTGCATCTAAAAAAGTGATCACAAACCACAGAGCTCTTTGTAAGGCTGAGACAGATCCACGACTCCATGACAATGCATTTAACATCACGTCCTGTCAATTGTATTAAATGAGTAGCACTTCAGTGGGCAGCCAATAAAAGATACCATCTGTCCTTCTAACCTCAGATGTTAACTACCAGCCTGTCAAGCCACAAAAATACAACCAGTCTGAAGCCGGTTGCTTTATACTGGAGGAAATCAAAAGAGAAGATCCCACCACTTATGACAACATGACTCTTGAAGACTTTTGACGGGGTCAAACTCTGTCTGGTAATCTCGGCATTAACAGCCTTGTTAATGCTGAGATTGTGAGTGGATGGATTTCAACATGGCACACACCATTATAGTTCAGACAGGTTCAAATACTTGTTAAAATACATCCTTGAACCTTTGAGGTTATCACTGATGATAAAGTCTCTTGTCTTATCAATTATTATCAGCGATGACCGCAAAGAGCAGTGTACATGAGGATGTATTATGCACTATTTGAACAAAGGCTTTGGGAAACACTGGAAGGGGAGCTACTAGCAGGGTCATAGGTTAGAACCCAGAAGTGAGACTGTGCAAGAGATGAGGAGAAGCTTTCAGGAAGTACGTGCCTCCAAGCCCCGTTACCTTGTTTGCACCAACGGATAATCTACTACACACACTCACACACATATACACACACACACACACACCACTAGCTTATCAACTGCTACCGTCTACACTTACCAACACAGAACACTTAACAGGAAGCAAAGGAGTACAGCTGTAACTATGGAAACAAGGAGCCATCAACTGTAGTACTACTGTACTGTATCTCTAAAAACAATCATTTCTTGAAAAACATTGTGATGTAGTAATACTTCAATTGTCTTTTTTAATGATTCTTGAGGGACTGTACAAGTGTCAGTGAAGGAATCAGCTGATGCAAACAAGGTAACAAATAACAGTACAAAGAATATTAATGAAAAAAAGATGTATATAAGTACTGTTCTCCTTCAATGGGCTGATAGGCTCGTTATGTAAAATATATTTTAAAAAAAGCTTTGGTTTACCCTAGAGTCTATAACCTTAAGGTTTACTCTCTTCGGTGTCCTCACATCTGCAGAAATATAAAGGATTTCATTGTACTTTCAGGTAAGGTGTGAAAAAAGAAACCCACAGATATCAGACAAAAACACCAGTGTGCTTCAGTTAACCCTGAGACAGCTGCTGCTATGTGAGAAGTCTTCTTCTTACGGATGTTAAAGACCAAAACATGACCTGCTAATGTTATAGGATATATTAACTATGCTGTTCCACTAATATTGTCAGGGAAACTAGCACCAACAAAGGTAGTGACCTCTGATATCATTACTATTTACCATCACAACAACTTAAACAGAAATGTACTAGCTTATAAAAAGAATGCACAATGGAAGATAACAACAGACACTGGTGCAAATAAACTGATATAATAAAAATGCTGATAAACTAGAGAAAATAATTAACTCAGTGTCAAGAAGTAATTTAAATAAATCAAAAACACACAATGCTTGATCTTTTTTTACTCTACCACTACATAAAGAAAGGATAAGAATGAAACTTAAAAGGATTTGTTTTTTTTATTAAAACCCTTTGTTCTCTTACTTTATAAGATCGTGTCTTACCTGGCACCTGCCACAGGTGACTTCCTTCCTGGATCAAGTGATGCTCCCAGAGGTTCCTCTCCTAGTGATCTGGTGTCTTTATTTAGCTGCTGTAGTCGTGAACTGAGCTCTCCCATAACAGATGGTTTTGCTCCCTCATCTGCACCCAGCCCCAGTCCCAGCCCACCAAGATTTCCCAAACTCCCAATACCTAGCCCCACTCCTGGGCCACGGGGCTCCACTGGGTCTCCCCATAGCTTGGACCTCCTCTGGAAGAGGTAGCGTGGCTTGGTGGGGGCTAGACCAGTAACTGAGGCTGAACCACCTGGGGGGAGTCCAGCTCCTCCAGCTGCAGCAGCAGCCAGGGCAGCAGCCTGTTGCTGTGATAGCAGCTCGCTGTCAGAGCTCTGCTTCAGCAGAGGGTCCCTGAAAGTGACGGGGCCTTTACTGCCTCCTATCTGGGATTTTAGTCGGGGCTTAGGAGGCACTGGCGGCTTGTCGAGCACAAATGTCTGCCCGTCGGCATAGGAGGTGTGCGTGGTGTGTGTGTCGGCAGGCTCGCCGCTTTCTGAGGACAATGTGGACATGCTGGAAACCGTGGAGACGGTGCTGGTGGTCTCGAGATGGTGGTCTCGCTCTCTCTCGCTGGAGCTGCGTGTGTCAGCTTCTTCCACGCCTGAGTCAGCCGCTGAGCCAGACTCACCCACCGGTGGGGGCTCCAGAGGGTCAGAGGGCTTCCCTGAGACAGCTGCTGCACTGGGTGGAGGCAGGGGTTGAGCAGGCTGAGTGGGGGTCACAGCTGGCGTTGCTAGGGTTGAGGGTGTTTGTGGCATTGGTGTTGCAGGGGTGGCGGGAGACACAGCAGGCTTAGCTGGAGACACTGGCACCCCTTGTGCCTGTGCCAGTAGCCCATTAGCAAACTCATCTGGTGGCGGAACAACTCCAATCTTACGTAGCTCCTCTCGTGTTTCCTCATCGCTGGAGGATAACATGGCAGGGGGAAGGGTTACTGTGTACGGATCCACATCCTCCTCTGAGCTTCCCTGAGCCAGACCCTTCTCTTGGACTGGACTGGCAGAACGCTGAGCTTGGAGCTGGGTCTGGGGCTGGGCGACACTGGGACTGGGGGATTTAGCGCGTGGACTTGGTGATTTGCTGGGCTCCATGGAGGCTGGGGCAGGTGTCTGCTCTTGTTCTGAATCCACTCCAACAGCCTGCCCATTACTGGTGGCATGGACCATGATTAGCCCTGCTGTCTTCTGCTGTGATGTATCCATAATACTGATCAACATACTCTTTTTATCCTCTAACCTCTTCTCTTCCTTCCTTTCCTCTATCCTGGCCTCCATCTCCTGCCGGAATGATACAGGTGACGAAGATGCAGCCCACTGTGGCTTAGTGGGCTGCGGGGATAAAATTGATGCTGCGGAGGATCCAACCCCGAAACCCGCTACCTTGGCGCTTTTAGGTGAAAAAGGGGGAGATGTAGCTGCCCCTTCCCCATGTGGAGACTCTTTGGTCTGAGTGTCAATGAATATTACACCCTGGCCTAATTGCTCTTGTTTAGTCCGAGGCTCTGGGCTACTAGTAGGGGACTGGCTCTGGGAGGTCAGTGCCCTCTCCCTTGCGGCCAGCGCAAGAGCCAGTGGTGAATTGGGGTCCAGAGGCTTTCCTGTAAGTGGATGGATAAAGGTGGTCCCACTAGGTGAGGGGCTCAGAGCCAAGGCAGGGGGAGGCAGCTGTCCCAGCTCTCGTGTCAGCATCCGTTCATCGATGGAGTGAGACTGAGTCAGAGAGGGGGAATCAGAGCTGGTGGTAGATGCCCCCTCCATGGTCCCAACAGAAAGGAAGACAGTGGATTTCCTCCGTTCTTCTAGGCGACGCTCACGATCCTTCACAGCTCCAGCAATTGCAGCGGCAAAGGGGCCTTTGCCCTGAAACATCATCTCTCCTTGAACACGCATACGCTCTCGCTCAGCCATCAGCTGCTGCTGGTAGTAGTCTGCACGGCTGGTGTGTGTGTGCCCGTAGGTAAGTGGGTGTCGTCCTGAGGGTGAGCTCTCTCGCGAGTGGGCAGCAGCTAAGGCCAAACTAGCTTTTTCTTGTGCATCTTCCACCTGCAGTGTAGAGACCAAAAAAATCAGGTTCCTTCTTTTTTTTTTTACATTCAAATGAAAGCAACAAAATCAGATAGCATCGATAACATTCCACCTACCTGTAGCTGTTTCACCAGAGGACTCTTCTTTCTTTGGGGCTTGGTAGGTGTGTACAGTCCAATGCTAAACTGACCCACGTTTGCGTAAGGGTTGTCAATAACCCGACCTTTCCTTTTGATTCGCTCAGGTGGAGTAGCAGCAGAAGGACGTGGAATTTCTGTAGGTTCAACAGGTAAATGAGAAGAATCCTGCAGAATGATCATGGAGCGTGCTTTCTTCTGTCTCTCAATGTGTGTGGCCTGCCGCTGAGCGGCCTCGTAAGGCAGGTCCAAGGAGGACGGCTTGAAACTCGAACGTCCTGCAGGCTCATGGCCCTGACTCTGTGTTCTCGATGGAGGTGGAGGGGGGCAGAAAGCTGGGGGAGGACCAGTGTCTAGATAGTAAGGAGGAGGAGGAGGTGCCGTTTGTGGAGGGGGAGGGATAGGGTGGGGTTGTGAGTGGTCTCGGAGGCTGTCTGTCATAGAGGAACTGCGGGGAAATCGGTGCTCGCCTACAAGAGCAGACAGCCGATCCTCCTCAGTGGCACCTGATGATGGTAAAGAGAGCAAAGAGCACAGATCATCTGGTGATAAACAAGCTCTTGAAAAAGTGCCAAGCTGGTCCACATAAAAAAATGTACTGCATCCATCTGTAAATTTGTTTACTTACATAGATAATATGTATCAGGTGTCAAAAAACACGATTATTAAAGTAGTTTAATAAAACATACAGTTCTATTTTTGACTCACGTAGGAATCAGTTAAAGATTCATTTAATGAGTATACTTACAAAAAGCATAATGTTTAATAATACAGTTGCGTATTAATAATAGATATGTTAAGCTACTTTGAAACAAGCTCTGTGCTACTTGAACAACTGCTTTCTAAATCTGTTCCAGTATCCAGTATTCATATTTACAAATTTTCAACATTCAATGCCAAGTAATCATATATCCCACACTGTCAACTGACAACATTTGTTAAATCAGTCAAGTTTTGACATGGCACATTACGACTTAACAACGAGCTTCAGTCTCAGTATTGCCTAGTCGTTCTCCTGAAACAAATTATGAAAACACAATGAAGCTTCCTCAAATTCTAGTCTCTACTTTAGGTACAATTACACTATCATTCACCTTATTTGAATATGTACAGGATGGGTGATTGCTTTACCAAAAGATTTGGTCCTGGACATGCCCTTTGGTAGTTGTATGTGACCTCTCTCAATCCCTGGATGGAGACCTCCATGTAGAGTCATCCCTTGTCTCTCAAACAGTGACTGCATGAAAAAAACAACAAGAAAAGTATCTTAAAATCTTGAAAGCACACCATGACTCCTATAGGTTAATTCAAAGAATATGCATAAATGTGCGCAGCAGTGCATGTCGTGTTGGCCAGGTATTTTTGTATGTGCGCTGAGTTTGTATGTATGCCAGCAGAGCAGCATATGCTGTCTGCCAATGTGCTGTGTGTAGGTGCACTCACACTGATCTCTGCTGGGGTTATTCTCCTGCTGGTGGGCCGTTGTTTGACAGTGGCTGCTCTGTAATCTGCCTCAGAGGGCTGAGAACGCAACATAGACTCCTGTGATGCCAACATCTCATCTAGTCTTTCTGTTAAGAAGAAAATTGGCCAGAACTAAATACTGAGACATAAAAACGCTGTGGCATCTATTCCAAATGTTGATATCGCCATAAAGAATACAAAGGCACCTCTAAGATGTAGCTATATGTGTGGGGTCATGCTCTGTGGTACTGTACAAAATCACTACCCTGTCTCAATAAAATACTGGAAAAAGAAAAAAAAGAACGAAAGAAAGAAGCGATAAGTGACAGAAAAGTGTAGACTGTCCACATGGCTCATGTGTTCTTCTGCTCTGCTCATCTGCTCTAATAAGCGGTTCTTAAATTGACACATCATTGATAAATCATCTTTGTGACGTCCAAAGAGGTGTCAATTTCTTGTCTCAGACTCACCTCCTCTTCTCCTCCGAGCAGAAGCTTGGTGGGAAAAAGATAGCGTCAGCAGAGGAGGGAAAATGACAAGAACAAGCCAACAGAAGTGACTATTCTAAAAGTTAGGAGACACACCAAGTTTTAATGACAAAGCCAAAGCAGAAATATGACAGAAAAGGAGGGAAAAAAAAGAGTGTCGAGTCTGCATACCACTTATTTGGCACTCACCTAGTTCCTCCAGCTCAGCGGTCATGGACTTAGAGCGCAGTGTCAGGGTGGTGCTGGGAGCTCTCTTGGGTGGTGGCGGCGCTGTGGAGAAAAGGCATGGAGTTGAGGATGAACTTGAGGGGGATGAAAATCCTTTGGCTTTGCGGCTCAGTGCCCTCCTGGCATCCCCGAGACGGCCAGCCCATCCTGTCCTCACTGATTTGATTTGGTCAAATTCGGTTGAACTGGATGCTTCACACTTAGTCAGGACCTTATTCACGCTACGGTTGGAGCCCAGCTTCTTCATATTTTGCTATCTGTTTGTCAGATGACTTATAAATGTATCAGTCTGTCTTCAAGACTTTTAGTTTTTTAGTCTCTGTGCTGCAAGAATTCCTCTCTGTTGAGGAGCCCATTGGGTGGAAATGTACAGGTCAGTCCTCCCAGTAAACAAAGAACAATAGAGTTTGTCCGCCACAATAGGCAGAAAAAGTAAGAAATGTGTGGAAAGGAGAGGGAGAAAGTCGTCCATCTTACTTTTAATATGCTGCCTGCCTAGAATTTAGCAGATGTGTATCAGACAGAGGCACACATTAATGAACCAGCTTATACAAACATGCATATCCTCCCCCAGAGAAAATTCCTTGAGGGTGCACATAATGACATGTGGGCTGACAGATGAAGAGATGATAGTGAATTCAACAGCTAAGGAAAACGATGCACCGCAGACTTTATATCCCACAGCTTGTGGGAGCCTCCCAATCCTACTATACACACAGGGCAACCGTCCCAGTCAAAGCAGTAAATCATATCTACCAAATCTTAGCTTCAAAAACAAACTATAGAGTTATGGGACTAAAAATAGGTTAGACTAAGCACTGAAATGAACGTAATGTAAAAAACAACGCAGCAACTGATTTTAAAATCATGTTAAACCTGCAGTAACAACACCAATGCCATGCAGTCTGACAGTGAAACCACATATAGCTGCATTCTCTACATGCTATAACCAAGTTTCCCAACAATACCACACGACAGAACTAGATGAGCTCACGCTATCTGAGATAGACCAGCCAACACTCCACTCAATGCACCACTGTAGCGCGATAGATCTCCAAATCCCACAGTTGCCTCAATGCCTTACTAGAGCATAACTATCATCGCTGCCGCCAGCAGCCGCAGATCTAGTGTACATACGCCATCCTGGGTACTGTCCTTATCAAACATCTTCATTTCCTCACAAGCCTGCACATTCTGGTACAGGAGCAGGGAGCAGAGGAGATGGAGGAGGAAGGCAAAAGAGAGAGGAACAGAGACAGACTCAGAGGGAGAGAGAGTTGCTTTTGCTGTAATGTAATGCTTAATTCAAACATGCAGTGTAGTCACCATGGCAACGGTGGCAGTAGTGAGGCCACGCATGGTGCAGAGAATGTGTGTTCGCTCGCGGGTCCGTGTGTGTCTGCATGTTTCTGTGCGTTTGTGTAAAGGTGCAGCACACCAAGTCCCACTGGAGGATATGAGCAGCAGGAGGGGGTGTTCAATATTGATTAGGGTGCAAAAAAAAGGCATTTAAGAGAAGTTTGAAAAAGGAATGAAGAATTTCATTCCAACCCATGAAACGCCAGATACACCCCATCTACTCTATAGCTGTTTGCACTGTCTGTCTCATCATTTCAATCTGTCTCCACATTTTTTCTTCAGTTGACAATAAAGGAATCTTACCAGTGATTATCTTTACTGTCTACTTTCTCTTTCACCTACTAAATATCTGGCCTTAGAAGCTTTGACATAAGCAGAGGTAAGAAAGCTTTAACGTTGGCTACAGTAAAGCAGCTTTGGAAAAATTGGTGTGCAACCCCTCTGCAACCCACATTAATCCCAAATCCTTGCAGTCATGCGGTCTCACTTAACAATTTCATTAATTAAATATTTATAAAATATTAACAAAGTGCCAAACGCATGATGGGGATGCCAAAAACAAAAACAACCCCAAAACAAAGCAAATAATAACAAGTTGCATTAAAAAAAAATTAACACCATCTTGGGAAAATCCTTTTCATTTGAGTCTAAGAGTAAAATTAAACGATCAATATTATATTTACATTTGTGCACCAGCAAATTAGCCTAGCTTAGCATAGTTAGTGCTATCAGCAAAAGCCCAAGTGTAGCCCAAGTATAAAACCTTTTCATACCTGTCTAACTTTCTTGTTCACTCAGCTCTTTTCACTCACCATGTGTTTATGCACCACTAATTTATTCAGACATTTAAAGCAGAATTAGTAATTATTCAACTCTGGCTCTCTCCTATAGTGTGTTTTTTATCCTCTCTCCCTCTGCTCTGTTCTCTTCCCCCTAAGCTTCCAACACAATCATCCTGGTTCTGCCTGAGTTTTCTTCTTGTTAAAAGGGAGTTTTTTCTTCCCACTGTTACCCAGTGCTTGTTCACAGCAGGTAGTCTAACTGTTGGGGTTTTCTCTCTAATACTGTTGTGTTTTTATCCTACAATACAAAGTGTTGTTTTGAATGGGCACTATATAAATAAAACTGAATTGAAATTGTAGGTGTAAATGGCACTTCCCCAGTATTTTCTTCAGAGTCAAAGAGGATGCTCACAAAACCTACAAAAAAAGAAAAACTGCTATTTTTACATGCATGGATTGTGTTTTTGTCATCGGCATGTTAAATAGTGAGATTTTAGAGGCAGACTTTATCTTTGTGTTGAATTGCGTGCAAAGACTGTAGCCTCTCATTAGAGACAAGAATAAGAGAGGTAGTGTCTTTTTTAATCAACTGACACCAGGAAGTACAAAAGATTTCCAAAACCTTCAACTTTTACTTTATTAAATTACGATTGGTGTAGTCAATTGGCAAAATGGCACCATGATGGGAAGTTGAAAGGTTAAAAAAAAAGCTAATAAGTGGCCTTTCTGGGGTCAAAACATGCTAATTTGACTTCTACATGAATGAATGATACTAAGAGACTGGGTTTATTTAAAAGCGACAAGCATGAGAAATGATATTAAGGCAAGAAAGACAGAAAGAGGAAGAAAGAGAGATTAAGAGACCATTAAGCCCTGAGTAGCAGAATTAAGTTGATACAGTACTGTCCTAGTGAAACTAGGTCAAACTCATTTATCACTGTCTGTATCTCAAAAATCACAAAGGACGTGCACACACCACTCTACCATGCATAAAAGCACACACACAGACGGACACGCTGCAGTGTACACAATTCTGAGGTCATTGTGCCAGGACTGTGTGGGAGCTGAGTAATCTGAGCTGTGGTTGACATGGAAACTACATGAATTTACAGCAGGGAAACGTGGTAGAAATTACCCAGACAATACACACGTATCTCCCTCTGTACACAAAAATCAACATATATGTCTCCATTACCTGATAAAATTAATTTACAAATAACAAACATCGCAACAGGAGCTTCACATACCACATAAAATATCTCGAAGGGCAATCTAATGTAATCAAGCCATGTAGAATATGTTGTAAATTTATGAATAAGCTTAAAAATCCGTCCATTGTTGCATTAATGGCCTAGATATATCTGAGCCAACGTGTGAATACATTTTGCATATTCAGTGTAGAAAGCTACAACTCCCCCACGCTCTCAACTCTTGATCCCAAAACAATAAGAGCAAAATTTTTTAGTTGTCCACTTTATTCTCCAACTGAAAGGAACAGATGAAAGCGTTTGTCCTTGATACATACCCAAGACTTAACAGAATTGTTTCAAGTGACCAAAACAGTTCCTGAGAATGCGTAAGGTCATGTTTTCTCACACATTCCAGCACAACTGATTAATTTACTAGTAATGTTTATAAAATGCCTACTACTGTGTTATGATTTTGCTGAGTACAAATAAGTATGTACCTTTCTTGCGAACAACTTCCTCAGTCTCTGGTTTGCGAGTGACTGAAACCACCTTCATCAGCAGTCTGTTGCCCCCTTGGCGGATCAAGGATACCACCTGCTTATGACCCACCTTCACAACATTCACCCCATTTACCTGAGAGAAAATTCACCCACAAAGACAGAACAGGAAGCAAGAAACATACAACTTAGTTCCTGTTTTATTTTAATTTTTTGCTTTTATGCTGATAAAAGCATAGTTAAAGCACTATATTCAGTTACAGAGGGAAATTTACACGATTAAACCACACATTTACTTTGCATTTTCATCTGGATCTATGGACATTTACACTTCTTTCAGGAGTGAAATGTATACAAATCAAGATGAATAATGAGGCAATTTTTATCACCTCAATGAGGAAGTCCCCTGTCCTTAGACCGGCCCTCCAGGCCACTCCTTCCACGTCAACAGACTCCAGATACTGAAGGGCAGGGAACGCCGGGGTGGGAGTGAACTCCTCAATGGGCGTCTCAGCTGGGAAGAAATAGTTTTTAAAAAGTTTTAAACCCACGTCGTCAAATAAAAAAATATTTATAGCTTCCTTTTGCTTCACTGGAAAGTTAGAACAGATCATGTATCACATGCTCCAAATGCTCCTTTATTTTCCTCTCAGGCAATAATCGCAACAATAATTAAAATTTCTCTTAACCAATTTATTTAATGAACACATTAGCACTGAGTTTAGTGCTGCTGCATCTAAACAGTATTACTGAAGCTTATAGTTCCATACAAACATAATTATTATTGCATGACTAAAAAGCAGACATGCAATACTTAAGAATATTTCGTAAAGTGAGCGGGCTTTCATGTACTCCATTTAATGTTGGAGTGAATCCAGCTAAATCACTGACACATGAGAGCTCTCAGAGGACCACTAAGTGAACTGCAGTGTGTGTGTTTAAGGGTAGTGAGGAGTAAAAGACCGACTGAAAGAGAGAGACGGGCGAGCCAAGACCCACGGTAGTGAGTGATGGAGCAGTAAAGCACACTAAGACTCCCGGCAAGGTGTCTGAAAGGGGTTACCATGGTAACCATGCCGAGCAGGGAGGGAGCTGGCACGTGCATGAGTAAAACGAATTTGCGGTGATGGAGATGAGTAGAGAGCCGATTTCGGTTAAAGTGCAGAAGGTATGATAATATTTTGAGAGGATAATGAACAGGAAGGATGTGAAGGAGGTGGAGGAGAGCGAAGAGGAACAAAAACAAGAAGAGACAAAGAGGAGAGAGGAGGAGAGAGAGAGTGTAGAGTCTTTCTCTACTAAAACTCAACGCCATGTGCAGGGAACAGATGGGACAGCTAGATGACAGCTCAGCCAAGGATGACACCACCAAAGGGGCCACATGCATTCGCACAAACACATACCCAGAAACCTGAGTGCAACTGAGTACACAAACTGAGTGTTGACCAAAGCTGGTTGTGTTGTTGACTCACACGGTAACAATACTGACTGAGCCGTAGTCAGTGACTCAGATCAACAAGCTACTTCTCAGACCAAAACACTCGCACACCTTGAAAACCTTGTGAATGGCACTGGCGTGTATCTGTATGTGCATCGCTCACCTTTGGCTCCCCGCAGGACAAAGCCAAACCCCTCATTTTCTTTCTTCTGTAAAACAGCATTCTTCTCCTCTATGATATAGTCACTGTGAAGAGAGGAGCAGGGGGATAGCAGGTATGAATCCAACATCCTCCTCACACGGACACAAAGAGAGAGGGGCGAGAGAAAGGGCAGGGGAGTAAAGCGGGTCGGTCGGTGGGAGTTGAGAAGAGGGAGGAGGTGGAGGTGGAGGGGGAGGCACGCACACACAAACACACACACACATACACGCACACAAAACCGCACGCGCACACACGTGTACATGTACTTCCTCTCTCAATCAAGTTAAAAGCCAAGCAAGACACCACAGCTCAGGTTTCCCAGGTGCCGCACTAGCATTTTAAGAAAGAAAGCAAGACACACACACACAAACACACTCACAAGTAGAAAGACAGAACATGAAAAAGTGCGCTAGAGAATGAGCAGGTGAGAGAAAGTCCTCATGATTGAAGTATCTATGGGATAAAACCTAAGAGTGAATCAATCTTCTAGCTGATCCTTCAGATGAGACTGCAGCTGTGGAGTGTGTTGAGGGACTTTGTGAAAGAAACTGACAGAGCTGGCTCAGATGTAATACTGTGGCTTGACTAATGACAGTGGAAACAGTAAGTGAGCAGTTCATAACTGTCTGATTTTTCTGAGAGTTCAGTGGTGAAAGCAGGTAGGCGGTGTTAAGCTGAGGTGCTCATGCATATGTTTTTAAAGCCTGTGAGCAGAAAGTGGAGTTAGTAAAGCAGCAAAGCAAATATCTGCAGTATGGATTGTTGTGTGAGGATTAAATCAAAATTTCTGATGCCCAAAGATGTGAAATGAAGAAAGGGAGTTAACTAAAAGATATTTTAATCATGCCTTATGATAAACGGTAACATAAAATTTTTAATAGAAAGGAAAATTGAAGAAAGGTGACCTGAATAATGCAATATTCCTTAACTCAAATCTAATAAATCTAATAAATGTTCCATTCTTTTAACAGCACAGACTGAGGGGGACTGCTCACACTTTACACCCTGAATGCCTTTACAAAATCTATTAGCTTTACAGAATTTTGAAAGTTTCAGCAGTATCATTCATCTTTCCTGACAGAAGATGCAGATCTAGAAAGGGCTGTGGTTCAGGTTGCAACTCAGTGGGTGGCTGCAGAGTCATTAGCTTAGTTACACTCCACTTTCTCAGACTTACCCAGAGCTCCTGCTGCTGGAGCCAGGAGAACCATAACAAACCTTTCTGCAGGAAGGAGGTCAAAGATTTGGTTTCATAAAGCGATATGAAACCACTTATGCACTAATTATTATGCACAGGAAAATGAGTTGGTTAAGCACCACTAAGATACTTTGCTTCAGTCCAAACCCTTTTATCTGGTATGCTTCCATCTCTGCTCTATGACACAAAATACTGCATTAATGCAATGTGCTCGCTGTCCTTGTTCAGAACATCTACCCACCTACATAACTCGATAAAGAAAAAATACTCACTTTTCACATATCAACGGTAAATGTTTCCTCAAAATAGACCTGTCCTTTGACATTTGCAATTCTAATATTCTGCAGACAATAGCTCGGATGAAGAAACTCAAGTATAACTCAAGTGTGTGTCCTTCGTGTGCAACTGGTACTTTACTGACTTCAAGGAACTTTAATTTGTACTTCAGAGCCTCTGAACAGAAACAGAACTATGTTTAGTTATAGTTAACACCCATTCTAAAACAAAAACGTATATGCAGACTATCACAGGTTCACAGCTTTAGTAATGGTAACTCAAAAAGTCTGTGGCTGTGGAAACAGAAGCAACACTTACTTTGACTAAAACCTAGATTGCAAGATGACATTTTATGAAAGGCAAAGGAAGCAGGTCGAAACAATGCTCGTGCAGACCAGCTCTGTGTCTCTAACCGATAAACTGTGGCATTAGAGTGAGAATTTGCATAACAACAAAATGCTCAGCTAGTACATCTAATTTGGAAGAGAGGGATCACTCACACTCTGTACATAATAAATGTCATCTCGAGATTTGGACAGGATAACAAAACTTAAAAAAGAATAAAAGATTAGATTATGAAGAAATTCAAGTGAATCAAAATTGATGAATGTGAAGACAGACATAAATGGAGAGTATGTGCAATGCATGCATAGTGAACACCCTTACATACAGACAGTATAAGAGCGTTATGTAATATCATGTGTGTGCATTTTAGAATCAGAACTGTGTGCACTAGCAGGATCACGCCTTTAGATGGCAGCACCTCTACAGCACAAATGAACTTCACTGACCCTGTTAAGACAAGGAAACCGTGTGTGATATGACCAGCAGTACAGTGCAATGAGCAGTACAATATACACTACTAGACAATGCTGTAGGATGCTAGCTCAGAGTTAGAGGTTGTACCTGTATGAGGTGAAGTTGTCGTAAGATCCCACAGTGTAGTGTCTGAACAGTCTCTTAGTGCGGTCCTCCCGTGTCTCTGTAAAATAGATTTAAAGGATTGGTTGAGTGATATACTTTTTGATGCTATAAAAACATATATTGGAGGTAACTGATCTACCTACAAGGTCATATAGACCATTAAACACTTACATCATCAAACTGCCTAAATTATTACTATGATTTAATAACAGATGTTCAAGTGAAGTGTGTTGTCTTAAAAGCCACATTGCCAGTGTATACAGATCTCCGTAAATAAGCTGAAATTAAAAATATCCCAATAATGCTTTACTTGAATATGTTTTAGGAAGTACACAGTTGATTTTTTTAAATCAGATTTAGTCCAGCTAATGACTTTATACAAATCCACAAGATTCCAAAAATGTCAAGGCTGTGTCTGCCCCAGTTCTTAGCATGTTAGTATAAAAATGTCAGTAATAATCTAATTCGGTGAGCACAGAGAGGAATTAAGCTACCACAGAGAAGCAATTATCATTAACATGCTTCATTTATCATAGAGTATAATTGTTCTATGGTAATGTTTTGCTTTTGAAACAGTGAAGTAATTGCCTAATTCTGCCCTCAAAGTGTTTCTTTTAAAGGCAAATGTGTTTGATTAGACGCTCATTGAATACTGTGTGTGTATGCACCGTGTGCATGTGGTTTCTGTCACTATATGTGATGTTATCCTATAGGAGTGCTGATGCCCTTTTTCTATCCCAATAATACACAGCACAATACATCTCCACTAAACAGCCGATCGGCTGACTAAACACTGCACGGCACACACAAGCTCTTAATTGGACGAGGCTGTGAAAGCAAGAGCCGCCGTGGTGTTGATGTGAGACACACAGCATGTTCCTATGACTTTGCTTGGCAAACTTGGTCGCATGCTTGCCTCCTGTCGCTTTACTTTCCAATACAGGCAAACGAGAGAAGATGTTTAAGATAAGCTGTATATGTGAAAAGGAAAAAGAAGACTCGCAAAGAACGAAAATGGAAAGAGGTCAAAGTGAGTGAGCAGTCTTGAACTGGCTGGCATCTCCAGATCCACTTTATCCTGTCAATCTGATTCACTGTGTGAGTGACCGACTGTCAGCTGAGAACAACTTGAAGCTTTGAGAAGTGCATCCACTGACACTCGGTGACACGGCAAAAGGGCAAAAAATGAAAAGGGATTTAGCAGCAGTTAACTTTAACCTCTTAGCCACTGTTTTTATTTTCATTATATTCATTTTTCATATCTGCGTTTTCACAATTATCTTGTTTGCCTGAACATGCCTGTTTTTCATAATCAAGCTGTGCTCTATGAATCTGAATCACTCTGAATCTTGCAGATTTGTTTCAGCATGATTCCAACTGCGAGGCTTTCTTCATCCTTTGTATGTTAGAATGAGTGTTAATCTGAATGTCTTTTTCAGCTCAGGTGAGAAATTTAATTAAATAAATTCTCTGAATTCTCTGACACCAAATAAAAAGCCCAGTCAACTTAAAATGTATAGAGTTCAAAATATCCAACTAAAATACAATTACTGTACAGTGTACATCTATCAATTAAAGTAAAGGGAAAAGAAGGGTGAGTTGGTATTTTCTTTAGGTTAGAAGGTTACTCTACATCCGGTCTGGGGAGGAAAGACATGGCATTTTGTTAGCACAGCCTGTCAAAGGTAAGTCGTAATGAAAAAAGAGGTGATATTTGGGGAGAAAGTCATAGATGAGTCAGGACTTGTCTTCTCCCACACCTTCAGAGGCTTTCTTTTAGGGCTAGACTCAGCTTTCATGCACACATACACGTACCAGTTGAATATGAATAAGAGTTATGGCTAATGACAGACTTTCATGTATCTTAGGTTCTGTATTTAAATATTAAGTGACCACATGATTTGCCTACACACTTATTCACAAGGGCTCAACACAGCAGGTAGCACTGCATGTTTGACTGGGTAGATTTTTGTGCCAGATGCCCTTCCTGAGACAAATTCCTTAGGAGTTGCGCACACACACATTATTTGTGTGTGTGTGTGTGTGTGTGTGTGTGTGTGTGTGTGTGTGTGTGTGTGTGTGTGTGTGTGTGTATAAAAAGTAGGTTGCACTTTGGCCAGATTAGGAAACATGTCCATGGTCATGGCAAAACATTACGGCTGTCATGAATAAAAAGAGGACCAAGAATGGACCCTTATTGAACACCCACAATAATGACAACATGACCGTAACACAATGATCGACATCAATACAAGCTATGTCTACAGAAAACACAGCATAATATTAATGACTATCAAGGGCTTCAATAATGACGTAATTGAAATCCTGATTGCTCAACGTGTAACAATATTAGACACTACATTTTTGTAATGGTAAACCTTTTTAGACTTGCAGATTTAATGAATTTTATCTGATGCGTAAGCCAGCAGGGAAGTGATTAACTTGCAATGGATCGAAAATGTAAATTATTTTCATCCAGTGGTCATCGATGTCGTACGCAAAAGCTGTTCCTGCTGGGCACTTGTTTGTTTAGTAATGGTTTAGCTAAGAAGACTGCATTTGTTTGTTTGAATAGTGCTTGAAAGCAACAGATGCAGCATTTGTATTTCTGTTTCTACTAGAGTGTGCGCATCTAAGTTTGTGTGTGTATGTGTGTTTGTGTACCATGTGTACCATGTGATACGGTCCAGAAGTGTGAAATGCAACTTATTCATCACAACTGTCATGTACAGCCCAGGAGCATCTAAAGACAGGGCCCTCATAGCAGAGATAACCTCCAATAGACTTCCATCTATCACAGACTCATACACACAAAAGCAGAAAACAAAAGATGAGACACAGGGCTCCACTGTAAACAAAAAGCTATTATCATTTTTATTATGTATTGAATCTACACATATAGATTCATTTTAATATTAAATCTATATGTAGAGACTCAATTGCTCGGTAAGGCAAATATCTTATAAGCCAATCCAACAGCCGCACCTCAGTGCGTTTAGGGATGCTGACATGGTCAAGACAACCTGCTCTAACCAATTCTAACCTGCTTTAGTTGTAACAAAACATCATAGAAAGCAAATGTGATTTCAGTTCATTTTAAATGTGGATTGGTTATTGGTGCCAGATGGGCTACTGGGATTTTTCCCACGCAACTATCTCTAGGGTTTACAAAGACTGGTCTGAAAATGAGAAAATACCCGGTGAGCGACAGTTCTCTGGGCGAAAATGGCCAGACTGCTTTGAGCTAATAGGAAGGCAACAGTGACTCAAATAACCACTTGTTACAACCAGTGTTTGCAGAAGAACAGCTCTAAATGCACAAAATATTAAATCTTGAAGCAGATGGGCTGCAGCAACAGGAGACCACACCAGGTGCCACTCCTGTCAGCTGAGAAAAGGAAACCAAGGCTACAATTCACACTGTCTCGTTAAAATGGGAAAATGGACGATTAGAAAAATGTCGCCTGGTCTAATGAGTCTCGATTAGATGGGCAACATTAAGATGTTGGGGTCAGAATTTGGGTTAAACAACATGAAAACGTGGATACATCCTGCCTTATATCATCAGTTCAGGTTGGTGGTAATGGTGGTATAATGGTGTCGGGGTGTTTTCTTTGAGCCCCTTAGTACCGATTGAGAATAATTACACTCCACAGCCTACCTGAGTATTGTTGCTGACCATATCCATCCCTTTATGGTTACAGTATACCCATCTTTTGATGGCTGTGTCACAAAGCTCAAATAATCTCCATCTGGTTTTGTTAATTTAAAATTGAATGCACTACTTTCTCTCTCTGAAGACAAATGTGGTCTAAAACAGAGAGACCTCTGAATGCTTTTTTAATAACAGAGATATAGAAAGACAAGGACATTTTCAGTAGAACAATGTTGGTTTCAAACCAAATTCTACTTTTTGGAGATATCATTGAAATTCAAGTGAAACATCCAGTTCCAAAATTAAACTGTAACGTCATAGTATTAAAAAAAACAAAGAAAAAGAAATAGAGGAAGGTCATTTCCCTTTGAGAACATAAAAAAACTTGACCTCTGAATGCTTTTTAATAAAACAGATATCAAAAGCGAGGGACATTTTCATTTGAACAATGTTCGACATCTGGTAGCAGAAACACATTTTGCCTTAATTGCCTCTTGAATAAAACAATGTGGGCAAAATTTAAATGGTAAAATTTGGTTGAAGTCAAAGTTCCTTTTGATTTGCCCAGTGGATAGAGATTCATCTGATCTCTGTCACAAACTGAAATGACAAAAACAGAAAGTTTGAGAAGTACTGTAGTACTAGTACTGTTTAGCTTTCAAGCTTTTCACCTTAATAATAATAATAAAAATGATAATGGTAATAATAATAATAATGACAACGATAATAACAATAATAACCACACTGAATGAAATCAAATGTTGTCTCAATGCGTACCTTGGAACCAACGTAAAGTTGAACCATCAACTCTAACAGGACTAATATAGTCTAACGTTCTAGGACAGTAAAATCCAAAGTGCCTACAGCCTGCACTGTTTGATGAAGTCTTCTTCTGACATATGCTCTGTTAAAATATCCTGTTAGTGAAGTCATCTTGGTACAGTAATGCAATAAAGTAAGATTTATTAAACCACTTTCAAAAAAACGTAACTAATCAGGGTAAAAGTTGATAATAGCACTTCTACCCTATAATTTGAGCAGAAATATAGATGTTTTTACTATCAAAAATATATGAAGGGTGGTATTGACTGAAAGTTTTTTTTGTGTGTTATGAGTGATCATCTGTTGAGATGAAAGCATATTTTACACATCAAGCGATAAGTCACGCTTTCTGTAACACTGTTAACATGCTGCATCTTTCCCACTTCTCTATTCTGGACAGACTGCAACACCTTTGCTGTCCTTGTCTGAAGGACGCCAGAGTCCCATCACACATACACGTGGACTCACACACACACACGCGCACAAACACAGTGTCCACGCTGAATGGGAATTAACCTATGCTGTTTTAATACTGATAAGAGCTGCACACAAACATTCAAACACATCCACACAAACACACACACTTATCAACTAAGCCCCATTGACTTTTTAATTCTTCCCTGCCACTCTCCCACTCATGTCTACTCTCCTCTTTCTGTCTCCTCATAATTTTGTTTCTTAACCTCTTAAACCTGGTGTATAGGAGAAGAAAAACAGTGTTTAAAATAAAAATAAAAAAATGTTTAAAAAAAGAGTTGCGAGGAGAAGCTTGTGGAAATCTCATTCTCTTTTGTGCTGTCACACAATGTGTCTGTCACTGCACAGATCCAACAGGGAGTTGCTGGAGCATGCAGGTGGATACAAGGCTAACTGTCCTCAGTATAGTGGACAGGCCAATGTCTTCATTTTCTTTTTCGCTCTTCTTCCTTAGTGCTATTCCATCTTCAGTAAGAGTTTTGAAAGAAAGGCGAACGCTTTTATTCTTCATGGAGTGAAATTAGTCACAGTTAATATATAGAAGTGTGAAAAAGAGGAAGGAAAAGAAAACAGCATAAAAGAGAGGCTGGAAGTGGACGCTGTGCCAGTTTAATATTTATCTGCTATGTACATATAAGGGATACACATAAACACTGCTCAAGGTTAGAACTCCAGGGTAGTATTCAAAATGAGAAGTGACACAACTCTCACTGTTTAATGTTGTTTACTGTTGACTTGACCCTGCGAGAGCGACAAATTACAGCTAATAGCTTCATTATTTTATAGTCCATCAGAAGCGCTACGAACAAAAATCAGCTCTCTTTGAGTTTAATTCAAACTGAACATTACATTTCTGTTTCTTCATGTGAAGCATTCAAGTGGTGAAACAGATGGTGGCTTTTATTTCTAAGATACCAAAGCAAAGAGTGTGTTTTGGCACGAAAACCCAGTTTGTGCCACTGACAGCCAGTCATCAACCAAAGAAAAGAAAAGAGAAATCCAACAAACGAAACAAACAACAAAACTTTCATCAGGACAGGAATGATCCTCAAGCATCATTTTAATCCATCACGAATTTAATATAGCTGTTTTGTTTGAGTGCAGCATAAACAGACAGGCAAGTCGCTTTTTATGAGATGTACAGTGTTAAACCAGCTGTGCTCTTATTAGTCATGTGAGTTGCAGGTGCCAAACACTCAAACACCAGGGTCCAGCATAATGTTATGATGCAAACAATTTTGCTCCCGAAGAACAATTTTTCATACTCGTAACAGGATACACAGAAGAAAAAGTTGTGTTTTGTTATAATTTTGTTACAGTGATGACATTTTCATGTTAGCTGACTAATATAAAGCCTGAGCCTTTCAGACAACAACAGTATTGCAGGATTCATTTCCTTAGATTTTTTCCCTGTAGTCTTCTGTTTCCTTTAAAAGCCAGTTAAAATCTTTTTAAAAGAATGCTATATAAATAAAGTTTTATTTACTTACTTTACTGTGGTCAAGTTTAACTTGTGCATGGAAAGGGAGTGAGGTGAAACATCAACACTTGATGATAACCTCAGACATTAGCTGCAGTTGACAGATTAGATATTTTTTTAATATTCAGCATCAGTTTGCTACAAATATTGTCATGGTCCTGGGCCATGTTGGCCCAGTATTCTTAGTTTTTGTGTGTTTTTGTATTTTGTTCCCTATTTATGCCTTGGTTCCTAGGTTATTTAGTTAAGATGTTCCTTATTTGGTTACCTCCTGTGTGCCCCTCTGTGTATTTATGAGCTCTCGTCTCTCCTTGTGTTTTATTCCATGTTTCCCCCAGCCTGTTATGTCTGTGTTCTCCCCGTGCTCTCTCTCCTCCTGTCTGAACCTCTGTGTACTTCCTGTTTTACTTTGACAGTCTCTCGTCAGTATGCGTCATGTTGTGTTCACGCCTGCCCGGTCTCGTTATGATTATCTGTGTCAGCTGTGTTCCCCGTGTGCTCCCACTTCCCTCGTTAACCCTCTGTGTATTTATGTGCATATCTCCATCAGGTCAGTGTCGCGTCGTCAATGTCTTCTCTCCGAACCTGTGTGTCTTTCTGTGTTCCCACGGTTTTCTGTTAGTATTCCCAGTTTAGTTCTGTTCCTTTGTGAAACCTGCAATAAAGCAGTGATTTTGAGTTCAGTTCCTGCCTCCGTGAGTTTTGCGTTTGGGTCCTGATCTGCCTCCACACAGCCGGTTCATGACAAATATGACCTTCACATAGGATTTCTGTCTTCGCCATGGTAGAGTATATGCTAGAACATGTAGATGTGGGCCTACGAAGCTCTGCATAGCACCTATGGTCAACTGAGGCATGCTAGATGGGTGTCTGAAATGGTGCAATAGTAAAAAAAAATGGAACTGGAGAGTGTGGCCAGAGGCTGTTTATGAACACCAGTTCAACAGTCTTTGTTTAGCATGGACAGTCACAGTCTAACAACGCGCTTTGATAAGAATTCGACAATGGCATTGAAATACCAATGATTATAGGGAGAAAGACAGATGAGATCAAATGATGGCAACAGTATAGGAAAAGAGTTCACCATCAAGTATCCAGTGAAACTTTTGACCATTTTGTTGAGTTCTTGCGAGTCAAAATGCCACATCTGCTGTCGCTTACTTTAATGAGAAGAGTGAGCTGTTTGAATATTTGATCATCATGACATAAATAATAAACAACAACAGAGTCTAAAAATAGAAATACAAAACAAATATCTGATAATAGAAAAAAGCTTTTCCACTTTTGGAAGAAAGTAGGTCTGCAATGAGGACAAGACTGACAGCAAGAACAAAGGAAAATTTGACAAAAAAATAACAATTCTTTAAGAATGACAGTGAGTGACAACTGGAAAACTTTTAATTAGTTATTTTTGGTAAATTTTTAAAATTGTTACCTAACAAATAGTTTGATAGCCTGATGATTGAACTTTTTTCCTGCTCTGTATTAAGCTTTAAGTCACATTTAAATGTGCAGCGTAGTGAGCATCCTCTTCTAAAAATGGAAGCAGTAGTACGCTAGCAGACACCATCCTTTTTTCTACTACATTACTCAGTATGCTGAGTCACATTGGAAGTTTCTCACATTTGCAAAAATGGGCTATTTCAGTCTTGAAAAGAGTGTTTACATCTAAACGGTGCTCAGTGCAATGAAACTTACCCCAGAAAAGGTCATAATACGAGGAGTTGCTTTGCTCTGTCTTCACAACTGTGACAACTCCATCTATCCTGCTACACAGCACAGGCAAATCTGACACCATGACTGGACAACAGTCCATTTTTCAATTCCACCTTTCAGCCTCGCTAAAGACCTGAACAAGAAGGTTGTCTCTCCCCTCTTTCATTTGAATCCCTGAGACAAGCTGAACTCCCGCTCATCTTCTCGTCTTCACCTTGAGGCGATTAAAAGCAATCCCGAAAAATCCATTTCATGCAGAAAAACTAGTGACAGCTGTTTCCTCAGCACCATTTTCCTTTCTTCGTTTTAACAGTGAAACAGGAATTCCTGGACAAGTAGCACTAAACTGCGTGTAACTGTCTGTGGCCTCAGTGTCCTCTTCTGTTTTAGCCTCGAGCAAACAACTCCAGCATATCTCTGCCTTTCTGCTGTCTTTCTCCTCCTCCTCTGCCTCAGAATTGGTTGCTTTGTTAAAGAGCCTTCAGAGAGCTTGCTGTTACCACGTAAGTGTCAGAGGCAGAGGCCGACGCCTATAAATACCTCAGTTCTATCAAAAGCCTTGAATAATTCAATCAAATTCAGTCAACAACAGGCAACTACTGTATAAGACCCTCAAACGCTGTGATGCACGCCGCAGTACACTTTTGAGTCAAGGTCAGGACGCTATCACTCATACAGACACACAAACATCCCCAAAGGGAGCTGAACAGCTTATTTTATAAACAAAAGACCAATGTAATGTGAAACATCTTTTGGCTGGAGTAAATAATAAAAGAGATTCAGAATTTCTATTATGTAGCTCCGTAGGAGAGTGAGAGAGGGATGCCGAGTGACACAAACTGAAGAGAAAGACAGTGAAATATGGTGAAAGAGGAAAACAAGGATGATTATTCTATTGAACCGCCTCTCATTTCTTTATATCTTCTGGGCGAAAGTGGCTCAAGAGTTGGGAGTTTGCCTTGTAATTGGAAGGTTGTCGGTTCGAGCCCCGGCTTGGACAGTCTCGGCCGTTGTGTCCTTGGGCAAGACACTTCACCCGTTGCCTACTGGTGTTGGTCAGAGGGCCCAGTGGTGCCAGTGTCCCTCAGTGCCCCAGGATGGCTGTGACTACAATGAAGCTTGCCATCACCAGTGTGTGAATGGGTGGATGACTGTTTGTGTAAAGCGCTTTGGGGTCCTTAGGGACTAGTAAAAGCACTATACAAATACAGGCCATTTACAATATCTTACTAGGAAACTGGGAAGTGCCGGAAATACATGATATAAAGTATACCTTTACTGCACTGGCAGTGTAATTGTGATCATTGTTAATGACATTTTTGCCAATATGACAAGATCCCCAACACCACTTGTGGACCAAACCAAGAGAGAGCCTCCGCTGTTTTCCAGATGACACTATACTGAGTTGTACCTCGCTCCTGACCTCCACTGATATAATGATAATGATTTGAACCAAATATTTAAAATTTGTCACTTCAATTGCTTCATAAGACCTGTTAACACTGATTTTTAGTACAGTTCTTATGGCATACCTCAGCCTTTTCTCCCTGTTTGCCTTCTTTAAGAATGGCTTTTTAACAGCCACCCTTCCACTGAGACCGTTTCTGATGAGGCTTCACAGGACAGTAGATTGATGTACAAAGAAAAACTTTGAAAGACTTCCAGAAAGCCAGTGAAACTGCTGTTTAAAACCACTTTGAAAAATTAAAAGAAAGTTTTTCTCCTTTAAAGCAAAATATAAAGAGGGCTGGAGCAAGACTGTTGTAGCACACCACAATAATGACACCCAGTGGGTATCAAGTCATGGCAATGAAAGGATTCATGGAAAAAAAGCAACTCAACCAACAATCTACAGATGACTTTAAACAACCACAGGTGAACAGTGTCTGAGAGCCGCCACGACACTGTGAAATAGACTAGACTTTCAGAAGAGTGCCTTAACCCGTCGATGTGTGTATGTGCATGTTTACTTTTGTGTGCGGACATGCGCGTGTGTACAAGCGAGTTTGCGCTTGTGACCCGCTCTCATCCAGTGCAGCCCCTGTCAGATGTAATATGTCTCTGCTCGACTGTCAGCCCTGCTTCAGCTTTGATTCATTGTTCAAATAGCATCGCCATCTATTATGATTTGATATGGATCTGTCCTCCAGAGAGAGATGGCTCAACACACTCGACTGACTTCTGATGAAAAGTACAGATAGTGGCCATCACTCTGTGGCGAACAAACAAACACAAGAGCCCTGCACACACTCACTGGACACTTAGTGTAATTTTTTTTTCCAGGGTTAAATGGTAGGACTTCTCTTGAACTGCCAGTCTATAACACTGACTCAGCTAAACTTTAATACCTAAGACATGCCTTCCAACCTGTGGTTTATTGTCTCTCCCTCTCTCTCTTTCTCTCTCGCTAATAAGATGGATTAGTTGGCTATGCTAATCTATCTGCTGACTCGAGACAATAACTTAAGTGCGTGCGTGTGTGTAAGCATAAAGGTTTAAAAAAGCCTGTCCATTTGAATGCACACGCACAGCTCTGTCGTGTCAGCATTTGCATACTCACTCTGCATTTTACAAGTTGTCACCAGAGAGTTACTGACTGAACTCACTATGTAATTTGTAATCTGGGCCTGTACCGACTAATTTATGGAACCATGAGGGAAACGAAAGGGGTTTGTCATTGAAAGGTGAATGCTTTTTCTGTTATGAGCTTGCTCAGTATCGCACTGAAATTACCGACTGTAATAATATGAACTCAAATACATAAGTTGTAGAATTGCCGCTATAATAAATCACAACAACGCATGGACAAGGTGACCATGAGTGCTTAAGGACACCAATAAGAGCAAACTATTTATGCTCAAATGGCTATCCTATGTGTTCTTAAGCTTTGTGGTTTTCATGATTTAGGATTAGACTGAGCTGGCTCAGAAAAATGGGACGCAGCTTATCAATTAAGTAGCCTCCCTTTGAGGTGACACTGATGCTTTTATGGTGTTGCACCAGTCTTACCCAAGGTCAACGCAGACAGACCTTTTCTCCAAAATAACCTGTTAAAGTTTTTTGCTTTACTGCCGCTGATGAGGTACCATTAAGCTCTTCTCTTTCTTTCCTTTCTTTCCTTAAGCCTAGAGCAAACATGGTTTATAAAACTGTATAAAATAAAGGTGGGGTGTGGGAGGTGTGTGAGGTGTGGGGGGGTTGAAGACAGCGACTCCTTGTCTCCTGCAGCAAGCAGAGGGAAGAGTGTGATAAGAAAGAAGGTGCTACCAACATGTCTTCAGCCTGACTGGCCTTGTTAACACACAAAAACATTCATATATTTTGTGTTAGGGTGACACTCAAGGTGTGAAGGGCGAAGACTGGCCCTGTCCTTGAAATGCTGATAACATGAAAAACTGAAAAGACAGAAAAAAAACATACAGGGAAAAGGTAAGATTACAGAATGAAAGAGAAAGGGAAGGAGAAAAAAGCTGTAATAGTCCTACAACACTCTCATGAGGATACGATATGTACTGTATTCATGAATTTTATATTTGAATGTGATGAAAGGCTTTTCCAGAAAGAGGAAGCCATTTAAACATGTAAAAAAAAAATCTGCTTAAGTGTATTTGGGATATTGCTGAATGCTGTGAAATAAAATAAAGTAACAGCTGACAGTAGCAAAACAGATGCCGGTACATCTTTCCTAATGAAAACTAAAGCTGAAGCTGATCAGCAGCTGATGTCCTTGAGCTCCAACTGTTCATTTTCAAAGCAGAGCGATGCATTGAAAGAACAGGCTTCATACATACGGCATAAGTGGCGCTCACTTCAAGGGCGTAGATTTGGCATTGGTGGGGACGGATGATTCAACCACCGAACCCTGCCCCGTTTCTTTTTTTTTTCCTTTTTGGCTTTGCTTCTTGATAAAAAAAAGAGAAATATACTTGCCTACATATGCTATTCTACATGCTTTTAAACCATTTAAAATTACAATTAATAGTTTTATGTGTGAATTATATAATGTTAAATTACTATTAAACAAATGACTGACTAAGTCTTTTAGACTTTAGTTTACTTGAGCCATATTCCATATAAATCAGGTATCATACAAAAATAAAAATAGCTTCAAATACAGTCATGACAATAAAAGAATATAACTTTAAGGACTTAACAACATTACTTCATTTATAGTGCACCAACATCTCTTATACAGGGTGGCCATTTATATGGATACACCGTAATAACATCATCATCATCATCATCATCATCACCTTTATTTATAAAGCACTTTAAAACAACCACAGCTGACACAAAGTGCTGTACATTGGAACTGTAAAATAAAATTACATGAGATATAAATAAAAACAAAATAAAAGAAGAGTGAAATCATTAATTAAATACTACAGGACTACAGAGCGCACCTGATTAAAAGCCACATGCTCTAATTGTAGAAAGAAAACCGTATGCGTTTCACTTGTAATATGAGATATTTACACAGAAATATTACACGTGAGGATTTTTAACGTTTAATTTAACATAAACATGGTAACATAAACGTTATGGCAACATACAAAAATACATGCTGCAAATGCTTTTTTTCCTCGAACAGCGCCTGTAACACGGCTACCTTTAAGTATACGTACGTATCGGTAACACACAAATTGCGTTGCTTATGGTTTTTTTTACGGAACAGTGCACAAACAACATTACAACGTCTCTTAACGACCGATAAAAATATATACCGTTTATATACTACTTATCATTTTGATCTACTGTTACCAGGCGAAATGTTTTTGGCCGCAAGAAAAAAAAAAATGCATCAGCCGCACGTCAGTATAAGCCGCAGTGTTCACAGTGTGGGAAAAAAGTAGTGGCTTATGACCCGAAAACTACGGTACTTCAAATAAAAGAGAAACTAAGTCTCACTGAGGTTAAAAGCCAAGGAATAAAAGTGGGTTTTAAGACGCGATTTAAAAGTGAAGGGGCCTCTCTAACATGCAAGGGCAAATTATTCCATAATTTTGGAGCCACGATAGAGAAGGCCCTGTCCCCTCTGAGCTTCCTCCTGGATTTCGGTACCTCCAGGAGCAGCTGGTCAGCTGACCTGAGAGACCGACAGGGTGTGTAGGGATGAAGAAGTTCAGAGAGGTAATGTGGGGCAAGAGTTTAAAAACTAACATGAGAATTTTAAAATTAACTGTAAAAGACACAGGCAGCCAGCCCAGAGAGGCTAGCAAGGGGGTTATATGCTCTCTTTTTCGAGTTCCTGTTAGGGGAGTCGTGCAGCCGCATATTGAACCAGCTGCAGACGTGAGAGCAATGACTGACTGACTGACCCCCACATAAAGTGAGTTACAGTAGTCCAGGCGGGAAGAAATAAAAGCATGGATCACTGTTTCAAGGTGCTCCCTCGAAAGAAAAGATTTTACTCTTGCCAGTCGCCTTAAATGATAAAAACTGGACTTCACCACTGCTCTGATTTGGTTGTCCAATTTAAAATCACTGTCCAACTTAAAACCAAGGTCAGTAACAACAGGTTTAAAATAGTTTTCTTTTCGTTAAAATTTAAAAAGTTTAGAGCCAACCAAGCTTTAATGCCATCTAGACATGTCAAGAGAGGTTTTATGGAGATGCCATCCTTCTGCTTTAGTGGCAAATAAATTTGGCAGTCATCGGCATAACAAATGAAATGAGATCCCATGCCTTCTAAGGATGGAACCCAGAGGCAAGAAATACAGTAAAAAGAGCAGTGGCCCTAAAATTGAGCCCTGTGGGACGCCGCATGACAGAGGAGCAGAAGACGATTCGGAACCAAGAAGGCTGACACAGAAAGTTCTATCTGACAAATAAGACCTAAACCAATTAAGTGCAGTGCCCTCAATACCCACTACATCATTTAATCAAGAAATTAGAATATTGTGGTCTACGGTGTCAAAGGCAGCAGTTAGGTCAAGCAAGACAAGAACAACATGGTTACCAGAATCACACGCCAGAAGGATGTCATTAAAAACCCTTAATAATGCAGATTCTGTGCTGGGAAGGGTTTTAAAACCTGATTGAAAAACCTCAAAGATGCTATTTTCATCTAGAAAATCTTTCAGTTGACTAAAAACAATTTTCTCTAAAACCTTGGAGAGTAAAGGCAGCTTGGAAAAAGGCCTATAGTTCGCTAAAACTGTGTGATCAAGGCCAGGTTTCTTAAGCAGTGGCTGCACTACTGCATGTTTGAAATTTGCAGGAACCACACCAGAAGACAGACTGCTGTTAATAATGTCAAGGTCATACTATCCTATACTAGGAAAAATTTCTTTAAAGAATTGTGGAGGGAAAGGATCCCGAAGGGAACCTGTGGGCTTAATATGGCGAACCACATCCTCTAAAGTGGAGAGCGTCACAAGCTCAAACTGAGTAAAAACAGCAGTGTAAGGGACAGAGACAGAGGGGTCAGAGTCGGGAGCTGTAATAAGAGCCCTGGTGGTGACAACCTTTTCAATAAAAAAGTTCAGAAAATCATTGCAAATCTCAGGAGAAACTTCCAAACAGACATTCAGTGGCGTATTAAGAACAGTGTCAATGGTCCTAAACAACACACGTGGGTTATGACAGTTGGAAGAAATAATATTTGCAAAATATTCCCTTTTTGCCTCTTTAACAGTGTTCTGGTAGTGATGCCAACAGTCTTTGAGAATTTTAAATGATACGTGCAATTTATCCTTTTTCCACCTCCATTCTGCTCGACGACATTCCCTCTTAACAGCACGACTGCTCTCATTAAACCAAGGCTCAGGTTTAGCCTTGGGCTGCCTGGTTTTTAAAGGAGCCACAGAGTCCATGATTGTTTGTAAGCACGAATAAAACCAGGAATTGAGCTCTTCTGTGTCAGAGGAAACAAAGTCAGAAGCGCCACCGAGCTGATTAAAAGCAGCAGAAAACTGCGCGGCAGTGGAGGGGTTAATAACACGACAGCACCGAGTAGCAGCGCCAGATTTAACTGCAGTATATGTCACACCAACGTTGAATCACACAGGCATATGATCTGAGAGTGCACAGTCACAAATCTCCAAGTTAGTGACAGACAGACCACATGACAGGACAAGGTGCAGTGCGTGTCCGTGCTCATGTGTAGGGCCACGTACGGACTGTACCAGGCTAAAAGAGTCAATAAGGCTTAAAAAGTCCTTTACCAGTGGTTTATCAGGACAACATACATGTATATTAAAATCTCCAACAATAAGAACACTATCATAGTTGGGCATAATCCCAGCTAAAAAAATCAGAAAAGTCGTTTATGAAGTTCTTATTGTATTTCTGGGGGCGATAGATGACAGCACAGAAAACCGGGTTTGTATGACTCGCCTCAAACAAGGTAAGTTCAAAGCTGGAGAATGAAGGCTGTACAAAACACTGCTTACATTTGTAATCCTTTTTGTAAACAGTCACTGTGCCTCCACCTCTGCCTGACGTCCGTGGCGAGTTAAAATAGCAATAATCCACAGGTAAAAGTTCAGATAGAGCACTGGACTCACCAACACTCAGCCACGTCTCAGTCACACACAGAAAATCCAGTTTAAAAGTGATCTGGCGTTCACCAGGCCAATCCTGGCAGGAGCTGGAGTTGGCGCTCAGGGTTCAGGAGGTCCAGAAACCCACCGCAGCAATCTCAGGTTCCGATAATGTTGACGGCGGAAGTTTAGCCTGGGAGGGCATGGGCAGCGAGGCCGAGGAGCATCATCATCAAAGCCGACCACAGGCAACAAACATGCATCAGCAGGATCCAGAAAACGTTGAGACGCAAACAGTCTTGGAAATAATCGATGCAACATGGGAATGGTTGGTGATATTAAAGTCCTGTTTGTGGCACATTAATATATGTGAGGGGGCAAACTCCATGGTGACCATGGTGGCCATTTAGAAGTCAGCCATCTAGAATACAACTTTTGTTTTTTCAATAGGAAGAGGGCCATGTGACACATCAAACCTCTTGGTAATGTCACAAGAAAAACAATGGTGTGCTTGGTTTCAACGTAACTTTATTCTTTCATCAGTTATTTACAAGTTTCTCTTTGTTCACAGCCATTGACATGTATTCTATTCTATTCTATGTCGAAGAGGTTAACACGTGAGGAGCAAATCGAAATTGTGTTGATATCTGGTGAACGCAGTAACCGGGTCATTGCAGCAGATTTCAATGCAAGACACCCTACGAGACCACCCATCTCCCATGGTACAGTTAGCGAACTGCTTGCTAAGTTTCGTGAAACTGGTTCAAGTGTTGGATTTGCCAAAATGTGGACGCAAGAAAACTGTCACTAATGAAGAAACATCAGTGGCTGTCCTAGCTTCATTCAGCAAGAGCCCACAGCGTAGCACTCGCCGCATGTCACTGGAGAGTGGCATTAGTCGAACATCCCTTCGGCAGATATTAGCTACTCACAAATGGCACCCTTACAAACTTCAGCTACTGCAGCATCTCAACGAGGATGACCCAGATCGGCGCACAGAATTTGCAGAATGGGCAAAACAAAAATTGGAACAGGACCCTGAGTTCACGCAGAAGATTTTGTTCAGTGATGAGGCAAACTTTTATGTGAATGGTGAAGTTAACAAACGAAACCACCACTATTGGTCTGACAGTAACCCACATTGGATGGATCCCTCCAAGACTGTTGGACCAACAAAAGTGATGGTTTGGTGTGGTATACGGGGGACAACGATAGTGGGTCCATTCTTCATCAATGGAAACCTCAAGGCCACTCGATATTTGAAATTGCTACATGATGATGTGTTTCCCTCTTTATGCACTGAAGCTGGCACGTTCCCTGAGTTTTTCCAGCAAGATGGTGCACCACCACATTATGGGTGCCAGGTCCAAGCATTCCTAGATGAACAGTTTCCTGGAAAGTGGACTGGTCATCGTGGGCCAGTTGAATGGCCCCCAAGGTCTCCCGATCTGACCCCCTTAGACTTTTATCTTTGGGGTCATCTGAAGGCAATTGTCTATGGTGTGAAGATACAAGATGTGCAGCACCTGAAACTACGGATACTGGATGTCTGTACTGGCATTTCTCCTGCGGTGTTGCTATCAGTGTGTGAAGAGTGGGAGAAGAGGGTTGCATTGACAATCCAACACAATGAATTGTGAACAAATGAATCCAGCACATTGAACACATTTTATAAGTGGTCAGAAACTTGTAAATAACTGATGAAAGAATAAAGTTACGTTGAAACCAAGCACACCATTGTTTTTCTTGTGACATTACCAATAAGTTTGATGTGTCACATGGCCCTCTTCCTATTGAAAAAACAAAAGTTGTATCCAAGATGGCCGACTTCTAAATGGCCACCATGGTTACCACCCATCTTGAGGAGTTTGCCCCCTCACATATACTAATGAGCCACCAACAGGACTTTAATATCACCAACCATTCCCATGTTATTACGGTTTATTATTAAAGTTTATTAATGCAGGCCCATAAGCCAGAGAATGTGCATGTTCTTTTTGTTTTCATATTTTAATTTATATTTAATTGTGTTGTGGTTTGCAGTGTTTTGTGTTGTTTCACTTTAAATTTGTTTAAAAGGAAAAAGCTGAAAATTTAAATAGTTAAAAGTTGAAATGTGAATAGTTGGTTTTTGTATTATATGATTTATTTATTACATTTTATGTGGAGTGAATAAATAAAATTATATTTACGGTACCCTAGAGACAAAGTACGTATAAACCCCAAAACACGTACAAACCCTGAAGCATGTACAAACTCCAAAACACGTAAAAACTCCAAAACACGTACAAAACAAAACAGAAGTGCTCCAGGATGCTAGGCGCAGTGTTGAGCTTTTGTTACCTAGTGGCTACACAAGCCAGCAAGTACCAACGACCGTATTTGGTGTGTGGTAGTAACAGGTAAATGAACTTTTTTTTTTTTAATCATTTGAATATATATGAGTGCTTGTGTATAAATACACAAACAATACACATATGGTTTCATGCTTTCAATTGTATAATTTAAGTGATCTAGGTAGCTGTGTTTCGGAAGTTCAGTTAACGCTAGAAATGTGCTTTGGAATTTGTACATGCTTTTTGGAGTTTGTACGTGCTTTGTCTCAAGGGGCCACCGGATATATTTATATATAAACATATATAAATAAGACCACTTTTTTTTACATTAGTAATTCCTTTTGTGCATAATTTTATATTATTGTTAATAATAAATTAATTAAAGCAACAAAACAACCTGAAGAGCCGGTTAGGAGCCGAAAGAGCCGGCTCTTTTTAGTGAGCCGAGCCGAAAGAGCCGGTTCTCTAAAAAGAGCCGACAATCCCATCACTAGAGTGTTGGCATGTATGGCCTAGCATAGCCTGTAACGTTATTATGACGGGCACATTTTATGAGTGAACTTGACTTTAAGTCACTTACAGGTTTCTTTGAAAATTACTTTCTTATATCCAGGTTTTTCCTTTTTGCTGCCATCCCCCTCTCCTCCTTGCAGATCCTCGCAGCGCAGGCTTGCCGCTGCTAAAACTAAACAGAGCTCCCTGAAAGGCACAGCCAATCGCATTGGCCATATTTGTCACCTAAGGTAGGACTCCAGCAGAGAGCGTAATTTAACTCTTTCTCCACCGCTAAGTGAATGAGACGTTGACAGATCATTTTTTTCTTGCTATTGGTTTTGTTTTTCTTTACTCGAAGACATCAAATTATTGGTGGGGGCAATTCAATAATCGCTGGATATTGGTGGGGACATGTCCCTTCTGTCCATGCCAAATCTACGCCCATGGCTCACTTGCCACACCATCAGATATCCATTCATAAGCTATTAGGGAAAAGCTACACAACACAGGCATTTACATGTCTCCTTCTCTTTTCTTTCACTGAATCCTCTTTAGCTCCTCTTGCAGTCCTCAAGGACTTTGAGAACATTTCCTGCTTATGTGTGGGCTGTCCTTTTCTGTCTCTTTGTCCCAGTGCTTCAAGAGCAATCATTTCCACAACTGACGTCATTCATTAATCACTTTTTTTTCATTGAGGGTTTATATTTAAATCGTAGCATGTTGTTCCAAGTGTACAGGATTGTCTCCTGTTTCATCCTCCAAAAGAATATGGCTGATATAGCTATAACAATTATTATTGTTTTCTAGCCTAATATGAAAACTATAAAATAAATACCTCTGACTGATAATGATCTTTCAATAATATAAAGTAGGCTGCACGGTATTTACAATTGCACCACCAAAGCCAAGCATTGAGAATCTTCTGAAATGCCAAGAAAATTATACTATACTGCATCATCAAACACTGTCAATAAGCAGACACAGATAATTACAGTATTGCCGTTGCACCTCAGATATGTCTGCAGAACCGAGCTACAAAGGGGAAATTGCGCTGAAAATTCCACACTTGTGACCAGATGACTTCCTGTGTGATTCCTCTCCAGTCCATTGCACTACCTCCCTATCGCTCCTTACCCCTCTCTCTTCCACCCTACCCTCCGTGATGCTCTGTTCATGTCAGTCTCAGCTGCCGCAGCAACACTGATATTTAAGCATTCTAGGGGAGTGCAGACACACTCCAAAACTTCTTAATGGGCAGGCTAAAAATAGCTCAGGCTGGATCTGACTGGGCTGATTCATGCGGCTGTGAGTCATTCAACTGTGCCGCGGTGTGAGGAGAGCAAGGGAATGGAGTGAATGAGCACTAAAAGAAAAGAAATAAAACTTTGCACGCTTGTTAAGATATAAAACCGCTGAAAAATGTGCCCTTGCTTATCCCATCAATGAGAAAAATGTGCATTTTATCCCGTGTGAGCGCGTGTGCCTCTAATTCCTTAAGGACACTTGACACTGCAGGGCAGCAAAAAAGAAAATTAAGGCTAATATAATAGAAAATGAGGCTGATCAAAAACAACTCTCTGTTTCATTTACCATTAGGGACAACTTGTCTTTTTGGTTATTGCATGTTGATTTCTCGTTTGGGGATAGCAGGATGGTGGGTGGGGTCTTTAGGCTGGTGGGTTGTAGGAGCCCAACAGATGGTAGCCAACAGATTAACAGTACCACTGCTAAAAATGAGTGGCGTGGTAATTTGTTAGCATCATTAGAAAGGGAAAAGCAGTTCATACTCATATCATTATTCCCTCCATTAACACGGGTAAACATCTACTATTAACCCCCTGATACAGGCCAGCAGCATCTGTGTGTGTATGTGGGAGGGGGAGTTGCTTACTGCTTACTGAAATGATTCAAGGCTCTCAGCAGCGCTGGAAAACAAAGTCCTTTCCTTTTCCAAGTTTTGTTTTTTAACCCGAAAAATAACAACACACTGACACAGTACAACCCACTGACAAACAGACACACGAGACTACTGGGGCCCCGTAGATCAATCCAATCAATATTTTGGTCTTCCTATTGCTTTTGTTTCCCTCTTTGACTTCTACACTCAGCCTTTGTCTCACTTCCCTCTCTCTGTCCCCTTGAGCACTGGTTGAAGATGAACTGCTGGCTGCAGGTAGCTCTTTCCATGCTGAGAGCAGAGAGCCATGTGGTGACAGATAACAGCCAGAGAGTCGGTGATGGCTTAAACTGTCACATGGTCATTCACACTTTCTCCCTCTGTTTTCACATCCTCCATCCCAGACTTAAACTACTCCTTTTTTTCCATTCAACATCATTTTTTCTTTTCCCTCCATCTGCACTGCTCTTTCAAACCTCTCAGAAGAAACAGAGAAGTGATGGGGGCTTTTTTTCGAGTTTAGACCTCACGACTCATGGCACAGTGGAGCAGAGAGAAAGGGAGCGTGTATAATGGTATTTGGGTTACTTAATTGTAGACAGGGCTGTCTTTCCTGCTTCACTAGGCCGAGACATATTGCCCTTACTGTCAGTGATGCCTGAGTGGCTGCCTTCAGATAAACAACCCACTGTGGGTGTTGTAGTGTGTCCCAGTGTGTGTTACTATGTCATCTTGTGTTGTCTTGCTGTTGTACTGCACATGAATCTAGGGATGAGGATGAGATTAGTTTTGAAATGCTTCAGTAGATTCAGAAATTGTATGTTAATCACTGATATATCAAATGCCTGTCTTGTACTTCATAATTTATTTTCATTTATATAATTATAGGCAAATATAATTATTAGCATCCGGTTAAATAAAAGAAAAAGAACTATTTACTGGTGGGGAAGGTAGGCATCACTTCAAATCTCTAAAAAGGGCTTCTAGGTACTGAGTTTTTTTAGGATTTATGAGTGAGTGGGACTGAGATTCAGATCCCCCCCCTCCTCCCTCTTTTCCTCCTCTCTGAAAGACACGCTCTGCCATCTCCACTTTGCTGTCTTTTAGAGTATGCTCCACCATCCGTCTCCCTTGCTATCTGGCCCTTTCTTTCCCACCTTCCCCTATCTTTTTCTCACAATGCATTTAAATGGAGTATTTAGAGATTCCGCCCTTTCTCATCACTCCACACCTACTCTGAGGTAACCTCAATCCCTCAACAACCCCTTTAAAAAAAGAAAATTCCCCAGCTGCTCCAGAAATAGGCCCCAGGAGACGCACGACAAACACACAAGGAAGGGGATGATATTCACAACCAAAAATGCCCTTGCCTTATTTCCACTCTATGAACCTGCTGCAGCCTTTTATGCCAAGGTAAACGTTTTCACCCAGTGACCAGATGGTTTCCATGATATTTGTTTATGATGCTGCACAAAAATTTGAATCCAGCAACCCCACTGCACATGTTGTTCCCCCTGGGACTGCACTAAACGAAATGTGCCAGCTGCTAATTAAACGACAGTCTAAATGGAGATGCGTTCACATTAATCTGAAGTACTCTGAGTTGTTTGAAAAGTTTACAATGTTGTCTTTAAATGCTGCAACATGGATGTGAAGGTCAATTATGAAGCACACAAAATGGCATGCCAAAAAATATAGAAGTTTTACACCATTTTATTACCTACTGCAGGGCAGGAGCTGCTTTACTGTTAGGTGGTCTTTTTTATTTATTGTTCCTGTATCATTTCCGTGTGTTACAGCCAAACAGCAATGCATTCCATTACCATACTACTGCAATACGTTTTACTGGTAGACTATTTTTCAGCTTTTAAAAACTTCAGGGCCATTTTGCTTGTATTCCTCAAGCCCAATGAGTTTATGTAAAGGTCAATAAATAATGATAAGAAAGGATTCTTAAAAACAAAGCGATCCAGTCGTCAGCAGATTACTTGAGAGAACTGCAGGTTAACAGTGTCTGACATCTGTGAGACAGACTAGACTTTCAGCAAACAGAAAGCAGACTAAACCTTCCCATCACTGACAATCTGATGTCGAGAATAGCCACCTCAGTATCAATTAAGACATTTATAAACTAGTACAAAAATGGGCAGCCAAACAAATGAAACAATACAAACACCAGCTAAATACTGACTATTCATCTGCTGTGTGCATTTTGGGGTAATTGGAGTGAAAGTGATTTCTTTCTAGAATTATTCCTTTGTGGCTGTGAGCCTCTATGAAACAATCGATTTACTGTTTAAATCTACTTCTCTGCAGACTTCACCTTTGACCTTTTGGATATAGAAGATCTTTATGTTATCATCCTCCCCCACTAGACATTTGAGTGAAATTTCATCATGGTTAGCAAAACACGTTTTGTGAGCTCAGTGTGAACCTGTCCTATATGACTGATGTACCAACTGACAGTCTGAAAACATGAAGCCTTCAGCCACAACAAGTGTCACTACAGAGACTAAAAGATGTCTGCCTACACATGTTTGATTTATTCACCTCCATAAAACTCTCATACAAAACCAATTTTCAAAGTTTTGGTTAATTATTTAACAAAACTAATAGATAAGCATGAAATACATAAACTCTAATTTACTAAACTAGGTCTGTCACCACTAATGCTTATGTATGTTTTTGTTCATGTGGGCTTTCCACAAATGATAACACATCATTCACATACAGCTCTATTACACAATGCTTTTACACTTTTTAAGACTGAAAATTAAAAGCAAACCTTTTATAAAAAGAAGGAAAATATACAGGAAGTATTTTCCATTAACTTGTAGTCGACTGCTAAATTTCATGAGAATTTTCCTCTGATCCAAACCCTGACTACATGTTCTAATGCAGGCTAAACCATTCAGGCTTTGCAGTACACCTGCATTTAATTACGCACTAATCAAGTGCCCCTAAAAGCTTGAAAATCTTTGGTGGATAACTCAACAGTCAAATGTCAACTAATGAAAAGGGAAGGTTAGATTTAAGTACTCTGTTGCCAGTATACTGTCTCCGGCATCGGCATAACCGTCTTTCCAGGCAGCCTAGACATTTTCAAAAGATTTACCTCAGCTGCTACTGTAAGAATATTTTATTGATGATACAGTTTTACTGTCAAAGCAGCTGTAAATATTTGCAACAGTTGGGAATCTGGAACAAATAAACTTTTTACTATTTGTTATTACTTATTTATTTGCAAATTTTACTTTTGAAGTATAATTCTGAAGTACAACTGGGTGCTTAAAACCCTTACCTCAACAAACACGGGCTTTATTTTTGCATTTATTTACAAAGTGCAGGGTAGACATACAGACAGCAGGGGACTGACATGCAGCAAAAATATGGCCAACTTGAAGTCAAAGTGGATTCAGTGACTAACCCATTTCAGCCCAAGTATCCTCTCTGTAACTATTGCTCCTTAACACTGTATTTACACTGCCAGAGGTGGGTGATGCTTTTTGTGGACACATGTATAAAAAATATCATTATTACTTTGGCTTTTGCTGTTCAGTATTCCCCAAATTACTTAAATCCTCTCAGAATTTATCATTAAGATCAATATTTAATTTTAGGCAGCAGGCGATGGTTACAGGAGAGATATTTTTTTGACAGAATTTCTATAGTTGGCACAGGCGTTTAATTAATAAGCCTGAAATTTTAAATGATAAAAAAAAAATCAAGAAAGTGATTAGAATGAAAGCAGTTTATAGTCAATTTAAAAAATGTAATTGCCAATTAATTTATAGTGCACCTTTTTTCATTTCTGGTTTCAGGGTATTTCCAACTAATTGATGATTACATCACAGAGACACAGATGTCACACTATTGTTTCCACAAAGAGAGCTACACAGGACTCTGACCATTAGAGCAAGATTATAATAACTTGTCAGACTCTGACACCATCAGTGCACAGTATGCACATGCATGTATGGGTCAGTGTGCATGTAGATGTCTTACCTAGTCGTGGATCGTATTGTCTCATCTGCACTTCTTCCACACAGTCTGCTGGGAACCATCCTGTCCTCCCTTTGACTGTGCCTTCCCAGAAACCTCCTTCCCCAATGCTGAGCACTGACAAAGAGAGAGAGTATGGGGACATTTCATTAAATGAGCCTTAGCTGTCATCATTGTGAGGTTGTGGAGTCTTGGGAAAGGGAACAAAAAGGACAAAGGGCCACATAACCAACTGGGTATTTAGTTTTTTTGTGTTCTTTCTTCATAAATTACACAATGAAGTGTGCACACAGGGAATGGGAAGAAAGGACAGGAGTGAAAGACTTTGTTTCACAAACACACACCGACACGAAGTCCACTGACACAAAGAGAAGAAATTGGGAAGCAGAAATACTGGTCTGTAACTTATGTACCACACCAAGGGCAACATATTTTCATTCCCCCTCATACCAGTAACTAAGTAGAGGGACAAACTGATATTTTAAAACAGAGGAAAGGAATGATAAAAAAGAAGTGGGAGTTAATAAAAGGCGAAAAAAAAAAGACCAAGTAGAGGTTGTGAAAGAGAACAAGAGGGCGGGAAGGAAAAAGAAAGAGATCCCTTCTAAGTTCTGCTGTGGTAATTAGAGATGAATGTATAGTTGATATTGATCTTCCCTGCAGGACTGAGCCAGCACACTCATTTCTACAACACTCATCCATTATCGCAGCAAGCCAACAGACACACACACGGACACAAACACACGCACACACGCTCCTCAGAGATCACCAGGTGGAACTGAAGCTTTGCCTGAGTGAGCCCTTCTTCTAAACTGGTTGCTAGGATACGCCAGTGTGATGTTGCAGCCAGCAGACAGTCTGCTAAATGATGTAGTCTGCTTCCTCCAACTATATTCCACTCTGGCATGGGGACATGTCATGGTGGTGTAACCTGGGGCACTTTGAGAAGCAGCCAGCTGGACTGAAATGATAGTAAATGTTCAAATATCAGTCATTCACAGGATTCCTTTCTGTATCTTGCAAAAAAAACCCCAAACAAACAAACAAAAAAACACATTTTCTCAATGACTTATTTGACTTACTAGGCCTAGATCTACAGAAATCCCCCACTGACCCCCAACCCCCAGTTTATTGTTTTTTACTATATGTTCAGAGGCACATGGGCTGCAGCAGACCAGAGTGGAAAACTGTGCTTCAGTACACTGTTTGATGTTTAAACCAACCCTGTTAAATTAAACTTATTGTTTTAATTTTAAAGCAGACTTTCTCGAATGTTGTTATTTTCTCCTCTGGGAAAGGTAAAGTTTAGTTAACTAGATAATGTATTAGTTTTCATAATACTATTGGGTTCCAAGGTGTGGTGGAGCCTATCCTGTGTGTGTGATAGAGCATGAAGCATGGTACACCCTGGGCAGGTCACCAGTCTATCACAGATCAGAGCCCGGCATTAGAAAAGTCATTAAAGGAAATGCTCTGAAATCTTTGAAACTTTCAGAGCATTTACATTAAATGTGTTCATGTAAATGGGGAGTCTTCTATACATGTGAGTTCCACAGGGTTCAGGCAGTGTAAAACTGTATATATTTTGACTGCTACACAGATGATACTCAGCTATATCTATCTATGAAGAAGGATGACAAAGCAATTTGTTCAACTATGTGCATGACTCAAAGATATAAAGGCCTGGGTGTTCCATAATTTTCTTCTCTCAAATTCAGACAAAACCAAGTTTTTTTCCTAAAAAATCTTAGAAAGGATATTCTTATTTTGGATGACATTACCTTGGCCTCCAGTAATACTGTTAGTAGAGAACACTGAGCACCTATTCTCTACTCACGTCCCACGTGCTACCACTGCAGCATGCCATTAAATTTTTCTCTTTGTTAGTCTGTCTTTTGTCCTGTCTCCCTATACTCTCCTTTCTCCCCACCACCCAAATGGTCAAGGCAGATGACTGAACCTCACTGAGCCTGGTTCTGCTGGAGGTTTCTTCCTGTTAAAAGGGAGATTTTCCTTCCTACCATCTCAAGACGGTTGCTCTAAGGGGTCATTAGATTGCTGGGGTTTTCTCAAGAATATTGTAAGTCTTTACCTTTGAGTATAAGGCACTCTGGGGCAACAGTTGCTGTGATTTGGTGTTATATAAATAAACCTACATTCAAAAGCAGAATTGAACTGAACCAAACTGAAATGTCGAAACCCAGGAGGCGACAGTGCTAATCACAATACCACTGTGCTGCTCTTAGTTTGCATAATAATATTATGATGATGGTATGGTTATCCCATATTTTTGTAAAAAATCTGCCTCTTCACTTGTATACACATGTAACGCCTCTAAAAGCTGCTTCTTTCAGGCTCAACATTCACTTACTCACTAGACGACAGCGATGTGGAGGAGGAAGGAACAGCTGTTTATTGACTCCCCACTCCCTGCTGTAAAAAACATGACACTCAGCACACAGAGGATGCGTGGACTGATCCCCCTCTCTGATCTCAGCTTAACACAACTTTACCCCACCTGTCTCCTGAGAACAGACTTACTCTGTCTCCTTTTTCCATGCTCAAACCCTTTATTCTCTCTCTACTATACGATTCTTTCGTTCTCCGAGCTTCTGAATAATTTCCCAGCTATCACCTCCATCCACCCTTTTGTCTCTGACAATGTGCCTGCCTATACTGTAATCATGTCGCTGCAATAGACAGGTGCTGGCTGTGCTTTCTCTTCCCCAATGACAGAAATGAAAGAAAAGGTGAGACCTCTGATTGATCTTTGAGGCCGCCCTCACTTAATTCCCTCACTCTCTTATACCACACTACTAATCTATTTCTGGTCAGAACACAGACTGAATCGACCAGTCTGATACTATAAGAAAAATTCACTGTTCTTATACACATATAATGTATATATATACATATATATATATATATATAAATATATATATATATAAATATATATATATATATATAAATATATATATATATATATATATATACACACACACACATATATATATATGTATACACACTATACAAAGACACACATATATATATATATATACATATATATATATATATATATATATATATAATTATAGTATATGATATATATATATATAATATAATATACTATATATATATAGATATTATATACCACTACCACACATATATAATATATGTATACAGGCAGCTTGATAGACACAAAAAGGGAAGCCTTTTCACGCCTTACTGAAGAAACCTGAGAGAGCTTATATATGAGCTCTGTGGGACCTGCAGAGTCCAGTAGTGATTCGAACCAGTTAAGAATAACACACCCTCACCTACTAAGTAGTGTTTGGGCTAATATTTTTTCTTTGGGAAAAAAAACCTCTGGTCAGAGCGCTGATTTGTTTCTGTCTCTGACCTGCCATTTGTCATTTAACATTGTGTGTCAAAAATGCACCCTCTGAGAAAACCACGCAAATCCCCTCAGACCATAAGTAGATTGTTTATAGTTTCGCTAATTTGATTTTAGCGTATTTGATGGATCGCGGACAAGGGCAGCAGCCACATAATCATAGCACTGAGGCATTTATACCCTGCATAATTAACAGTCTTACTGTGAAAACCATCAAGGTTTCACAGTAACCATGAGATTATTTGTGTATTGCTAATTTTGAGAAAAGTTTATTGCTCTTAGCGTACGGCTAGGAGGATATAAATATCAGTTATGTGTTTGTCATGTTTTCATAGTGGAGAGATTTTAGTTTCCTGTAATAAATGAAGTTTAATGTGTGAAAACAGTGGAAATGCTGAGAATCGGAGGGAGAGAAAAAACACTAAAGAGTCAAATGATTTAATATATAATTATATTGTAATACTGCATATTATATATTATACTTATTAATAATTATAAAAGTTGTGTAGCTTACAAATGTCTAAGCCTGCAGATGAAGCAGTCGTTTGTCCTTAATGTCCAGTAGTTTCCACCATTTTTCTTTAATTAACTCAGAGGCAAAGTATGGATCGGTCATCAGAAAATCCTGTTATTAATCTCTGTCTGTATTCTTAACAAATGAAGGGTACAATCATATGGAAACAATCTGGCTCTTGCCCTCAAAGAGACAGAAAACAGAGCCAAATGAAGAACATCCTTTCTCTTAAGACCTGTAATTTGTTTTTATTAGCTATTAGGTAAAACACCTCATTTATCAATGTCAAAGCCTTCACAAAATGATAGCTGTCCACATGTAAATCAGCTAATGCGATGTATGGTTCAGAATTAAGTGGGCTCTTTCTTATGAAATGCTCTACTCTGTGGGCTCAGTGACCCAGCTAAGCCACCCACAACCAGACGTTTTTCTTTCACGGGGCTGTGCTGGAAAACTGAGGAGCGAACACTTAAAAACAGAGCTGATTAAGCACAGACCAAACTGTGTTTCTGTATCCCACACACAGTAGAAGCCAGGGACGCGAATGTGAGTCTGCTACAAATCCGGCAAATAACACTGAATAATTTTTGAGGGAAGAATCGTGTCTCACCTCCCCTGTTTTTTTGCATTTTATTGAAGAAAATGCGTTTGAATCTTCACACGAGCTGCCTCAGCACAGGCCGAAAGTTTTCCTTGTGCATTTTTTGCTGAACTTTAATCACGCCCCAGCCACTATGAAATCTGAAATCAATCCAACTGATTGCTTGTAAGTGAAATAAAGAAAGATTAGTGACAAAAATGTGTGCACAAGCATAGATGTAATTAAATGCATGCCATGCTTGCTAATTTGTTTAAATAGAGAGGATAAAAAAATTGTTTTAAACAAAATCTCATTAACTCTCTAGCACCTTTAATAATAAAAGCTATAGCTATTATATTTATATAGCTAGTGCTAGTAATATTTGGCAATTAAAGTGTTAAATGGTACCATGCTTTTAACAGAACTAGTACTACAGATATCACGGTTACTGGATTTTGTTTACATGGGGCACAAAAAACGTGTGTGTGTGTGTACTACGTTACAAACTCCAAAACAAAAGTGCATGCGAGCACATGCTCTGGTATAACATCCAGAGCTCTCTGCTGTGTGAGTTCCCTCCACCTTTCACTGCCACTACATTTTGTCACTTGTAAAAGCTGTAATGACAGCTGTCCCTGTGATCCAGATGTGGGCACACAGAAGCCAGGTGACAGGAAGGAATGCAAACAGCGCATATCTGCGCTGGATTAACAAGGCTGCTTTCCTACAACTGCCAAATGGTGAGCCACAGTTCAAGACGGCAATCGGAAAAGGCTTCCCTACTGTACAGTCACGTTTTAGATAAGTGTGAGAGTGTTTGTCTCACTCTACAATGTGTCAGGGCAAGTGCAAGATAAATTAAGTGAAAAGACGTGTCCTTTTTTGCATTTTAAGTCCAGTTGGTCAAAATGCGACTCTCTGTTTTTTTGAGCTCTGCTGGTGTTGAATTTCACTTTGGGGTTCTTTAGATGCACTGATGAAATCCCAAACAGTGTCCTGCTTCCTGTGGAGGTCTTTCATGGCTTAAATAAACAACACTGTGCTACACACTGTAATCAACACCTCAGCTGGACATGAGCTTTTCACTCTACTGCATGATGAAAGGTCAGTCCTATCTCAGCTGTATGACTGCTAGGCGTGACCTGCCACACTGAGTCATAATCACCTCCACAGGTAAACCAGTGTGAGTGGCATGTGGTGACATTCGTTCATACACACAGTTTCACATGAACACACCACTGCACACATGGTTTCACACTAAGAAACTAGCTGCAAGCCGTGCTACTACTCTAAATCTACAAAGTGGAGATGGATGCATTAAAGGGGAATATTTTGCAATGTAGAATTCCCTGCACAGTCATACTGAAACCTCACTTTGCTCATCCCAGAGGAACACAGCAGGGTTGAGGTCTAAACAGTGCTGCTTTTCTATATACACACACTCTTCACAAACTGTATGTAGGGCACCAAGTGCTCGAGGGGCACACTGACAAGCTAATGGTCATAATTTGTAATAATAATCATGATTATTTAAATTTATGTCCAAGAAGCACAGCTACAGGCACAGCCCCAAGGCAGTGTACTCCTAGTGCAAGTCCCAAGCCTGGATAAATGGGGAGGGTTGTGTCAGGAAGGGCAGCTGGCACAAAATCTATCCCAAATCAAACATGCGGATAATCAATAAGATTTCCCCACTGAATCTGTCGCGTCCTGAGTTAACAATTACTGTCACTGACGGTGTTGGCCAGCAGGGTGCTGGTGGAAATCGTGCTACTATTTGCTTAAGACAAAGGCATGGATGTAGTGAAGGAGGACATGCAGAGGGTTGGTGACAGAAGAAGATGCCAGAGATAGTGTGGAGGGAGAAGATCTGCTGTGGTGACTCCTGAAGGAAGTTTAAATTTATGTGAAAGTACCCTTACATGCATCCACATGCAAGAGAAAATGACAAAAATGTTTTCGATTTCATTTAATCGATAATAAAATGCATGTTGTATGTGAAATGGTCAAAAAACAGGAAAGTACATAGATTTGATGGTGGAACTGAACTCAGGCCCTTCTTGCTGCGCTGCAACAGTGCTAACCACCGTGCTCTCCAAATAATCACATTTAATTCTTCTATAAGTTATTATGGGTGGCTAAATGATTAGACACGAACTGATAACTCAGTGTTTCTGAAATCCTAAATAACCTCACAAACTGTGATCGTGCAGGATTGCATTAAAATGCCGAAGCCAACCCTGCACTGAGGAACTGTGACTGTACAGGCCACCTGCTGAGAACCTGCTGCTTTGTTTCTTAAACCAACAGACAAAAACACAAAACAAAGAAAAAAAGACTTGACATAATCTGCATGACAGGAAACATTTTTACTCTCCTTTTATCTGGCTTTCAAATTCTTTTACCAACTGTTTACAGTATTGTACTCAAACAACAATTTCATGTTTCACTGAATCTCATAGCTCATCTTTACACAGGAGTGTCATCAGAAATGATTTGTATACAATATACTTTAATGGCAATAGATTATAACAACATATAGCATGGATAAGAAGTCACGAGACATGAAATATTGTGAAATTATGTACTTAAAGTTACGTTGTTAATTCTCTGTAAACTCTAGGATGCATATCCCCTCTTAATTTGTCTCAATAACAATTGGTATAGCTTTGAAAGCAAAATATTTTACCAGTTCCAGTTGTTTTTTCTCAAACAGCTTTATATTTGGCTGGTATTTTTAGCTGGTGACATGTCTTGACTGCAAGCAGTTCTGATTAGCACTGTGACTCTTTAAAGCCATTGTGGGTGGTGCCGTGAAATGTATTTTGTGTGCCTTGCTGAAATAAACAAATACTTCCTAGAAAAAGATGTTCTCTAGATGACAACACATGATGCTACAGACCAGTATAAACCATTCAGCTTTCATGGTGCAGTCACAATTGTGCCAGTTATCTCTGCATTGATACCTGTAACAAGTTAAACTGTCCTTTTAATCTTTATAGAGTCCATCATTTCCCCCCAAAAAACATTTATTTTTATTACTCAGCCCACGGTACAGTTTTTCACGTCAGCCCAGGATGATCATCTTAAATCACCTCAGGTCTGCCAGAGGAGACAGAAAATCTGGATCTTCTCTATTTATGTTTTGTTGCATTTAGTTTATATTTCATGCATGGCGTGACAAACTCTGGTAACTGACAATGATGTTCAGAAATGTTCCTGAGCCCAGGCAGCGATTACCACAACACAATCATGCCCCAGTACTGGCTTATTAGGGTCTCTGAATACCGGCTTACAGAAATGTCTTCTATTCTCTGAATCTTTTAATTAATTCTAGGTTGCAGTATTTTTGCATTCTCACTTTTCTACCTTTGACCTTCACAACTGCTTTTGGCCACAGGATTACTGATCAGAATAACTCACTGAAGTAAAGAATTCTATGGATATACTGTCACTACGTGAGGAATGGCACAGCTGGTTAAAGGTGGAGGGCACATGTCTAAAAAAGAAGCAACATCTAAACCAGGGGTCGGCAACCTTTTTGATGACGAGTGCCGTCTAAAATTTCCTCAGAAGTCAATGTGCCATATGATTACATTAGCAATAAATTTAATAACGCTCTATATGAACAGTTACAGACTATATAGAACAACTTGACAGAATTATATTTGTTCACAGATGTTGGCAGCTATCAGCGAATAGTTATCAGCTATTTTGAAACAAAAAAAACAACAGAAAACAGACAATGCAAATGCTATTTATGGTCTCCTCACAACAATGAAAACAAACGCTGTTGTGACAGTGAATTACACTGTCTTGTTGGTATATGTATGATTTCTATACATTTTCCATCGGATAAAAACTTTGGTTGTAAGATTTGGATAATTATTTGTTTTACAGCTAGACATTTTAAATGAGAATAAGAAAGAAAAGTATTTCTTTGTGCCCCCCTCTCCCTGTTAATGCCCTACCTGCCCCCCTGGCAAAACTTTGCTAGACCCACCCCTGCACAGTTACCATCTGTCAGCCAATTAGAAAAGGATCCTGGTGTTATTTGTCTCTCAGAAACAGTTCATAACTTCCCTTCAACTCATTCATGTTAAATAAAAGGTAAACCTGTTTCTCCATCACAGCTCTGATGATTCACTAAGGACATCTCCTGGTTTCATCTTCATGTTTCCCTCTCACCAGATAACCAAATCGATAACTTGACCAGCAGCTTTTACAGCTGTGGCTCCAGCAAACATCAGCTGATACTAGAAATTAATATTAAATAAATTCTAACAGCAGTTGACCAAGCTTAAACGTGCTGCTGTTGTTTAGCGCGGCATCTGCTGGTTTCCTCTTTCGGGCGCAATCACATCGGCCCACTAGGCAGATGCCCGGTATGCCCGATGGCCAGTTCAGCTATGGTCGTGCCATCAGTTAACCCTTCGCGTGTCAGCTGTGGCACACGTGCCCAGGGTTGCTGACCCCTGATCTAAACACAGTGTTTCAGCTACTGTATATGCAAAACCCCAGATTTTACCATTTGATAGATTTAAAAATTCACAGACTAACTATTAAATACGCTCAGGTGGAGTGTACTGTACTCTACATACAATTTTTTAAAGTCTCGTAGGGATTAAAAGCATCTTGCCACAGTAGACTGTGCAGCTCCTCGCCAGCCTTTTAATGAAAAACACAATACAAATTAAGCATGAAGTGAGACCAAAAAAGGAGAAAAGCATAACAGAACCCGAGAATGAAACAAAGGCAAATTAAGTGGCAGGCAGAGGCTTGCATTTAGCAGTGACAAAGAGAGATGAGAGCCAGACATACGCAAGCTGACAAAGAGGAAAAGCCATGTTTCAACAGACGCCTAGTTATTCATGACTGTCCAAGAAGTCTGTGGTGAAGTCTTACAGTATTGTTCTGTCTCTGCGCGTGATATGACTGTGTTTTGCCCTCCGTCAAGACAGTCACGACTCCTGGTTTAAAAATAGCATCAGTGAGGATGCAGAGCTATTTATACGCTTCACACACCCTGCCTGCTGGCTTCAGTGCACCCCAGTTCGAGTGTGTTTCTGGCAAGTGATTGAGCTCATTTTAGTTCTTGATTTGTGTCATTCTAATACATTGAGCTGAGTCATTCATTTAGTTTCTCTGCCTCTCATTGTCTTTGTTCCTCGTTATACCAACCACCCCCTCCTCACACACACACGAACCACTGAGAGTCGTTTTCATGAATCAGTGAATGGCAGATGATGAGGAAATGAGTAGATTTTTAAAAACACACACACAAACATGTTTCCCAGGTAACGGGGTGCTGCATCAAACTCTTGTATTTGCCCACAGAAGCAGACAAAGGATGCAGCTGTTCTGAGAGAGGCTGATGGCTTTCTGCCACTGATGCACTCACACTGATTCAGACAGAAACGCCGCAGAAGATTTGCCAAAGCCAAAGTACACCTTGATTTCCATGAAATGGTATGATGGCATTATTAAATATTGCATTTGTTGCTGAATTTATTTGGAGTGTTGCAGTAATAATTCTTTTTAAGTATGCTATAAAGTGATCTGTAACTCACTCTTACTTTCAAAGTCTCCATGTATTGACTCTGGTTGTTGGGCCAACATAAATTAAGGCAGTCAAATATCTAAAAGAGTCACATTAAAAATGATGGTCTGCATATGTCTGCTGTCACATGCCACAGCTGCATAATAGCATAGGGACACAGACAGAAATACCATGAGACAGAGTGAATACGCTTTGCCTGGTAGAAGCTTGTTTCACAGTCGATAACAGTTACATTTAAACTGTTCTAACCAGGAGCTTTCTGATGAAACACAAGCTATTGTAATTTTTTTTCACCATCCTGTTGCTGCTCCCTGCTGTTCACTTTATGAGCTGTGCTCCTTTATTCTGTTTCCTCTGTGAATCTTAGGCATTAAGAGAAGCACATTCTGATCACCAGTGTTCGGAGGTACTAGAGTGTGAGACAAAAACTTCAAGTGACTTGCAGTTTCAATAATCCAGCTTTAATTGCATCAAATGTGAAGACTTGATCTAAATAGACTTAAGTGTATTTACGCTTCCTGGCCACTTTATTTGGTGCATTGATGAAACCGCATGCAATCCAATACAAAAAAGGGAATGGGTGTAGTGATTTACGTAAACATGCAAACATACATGGAAATACAGTATAAAAGCTTGTACAATTCAAATGCCCTTGAAAGTCAATATTTGGTATGATCACCTTTATTCTTCAACATGAACCTGTACGTTCTTAGGCAGATTTTCCTATAAATTCTTTAAGCAGTCATCGGGAATAGTTCTCCAGGCTTTTTGAGGAACACTGAAATTCACCATGCCAAGATGTGCCAAATTTTCAGCTAACAGCTCTTTGGGAATCACTTTGTTAGTGCAAAAAATACTATTTTATGCCTGTCAAACACTGTTATTGTTGGCATTTCTCAAAGATTCAGCTAAAGCAATGGAAAATGTTTGCAACAGGCTGCTTGTAACAAATTATCTAAATATTTAAAACTGATTCTTTACTAAATTGCTTGTTATCTGTCGACACAACACTTGTTCATTCTGGTTCAATCTTGAGATAAGTGCCTTTTTTTAAGCTCATTGTTAATTGGCCTAACAAAATGGTCTAAAAATGGTCGGGTACAAGGACTGGACTGAAAATGCGTGAAAAGGCAGCAAATGTCCAAAAAAAAAAAAAAAACCCAAAACATTGAAAGCCTGGAGAACTATTCCTCAAGGATTTTTTTAAATTTAACTCCTTTGAAGCTAAATATCAATAAAACGAAATGAAAACAAAAGTACAATTATCACATTGAAAAAGCTGAATAAAGTGGTCAGTGAGTGTACATTGTATTGTATTGTACCAGAATGCATCAATGTAACTCCACTTGTAATATGGCCACTGGAACAGCTCCCATAGCCCCAACTGAAGATCCAACTGTTCTTCATTAAGCATCACTGATATGTTACACTGATAACATTACTGAAAGCCTAAATAAATGTTATGTGATGTGAAATAGGAACTGGCTGAGTCAGGATATGACTATATCTCAGCTTTCATAGCAATGTGTATGAGTGCGAGTGTGTCTGTGCATTAAACAAAGTGTGTGAAGGTGAATGAGAGCATTCCAATAAGCAGAGTGCAGCTGTTATTAGATTTGGATCCCTGCAGTCTTTATTAAACCTCAGTTCAGTTCTCTGTAATAGAGAGTGAGAGCAGAGTTGCATCTTTATGAAACAAGGAGGACACAACCAGAGACATGCTAACACATGTGCACGCACACACATACACTCACAAACACACACACACTCAAGAGCAAAGAGGACCATGTACTTTGTATAGAAATGCAACAGGGACATAGTTATTGCCTGCAATATGTGAGACGGGGACTGCATGAAGGGAGGACACTTGGAACGATGAAGATTAAGTAGCTTTTCTAAAAACTCAGAGGAAAAAATGTAAGAAATGATTGGGGAAGAAAATTATGGACACTGAAAAAGATGAAGGTGGACACAGAAAGGAATAGAGGTGGCAAGCAATTAAGAAGGAGGTGCGCAAAAGGGCAAGTGGACCCCAGAGTAGATACAAGACAGAATGGAGTACAGGGCCAATAAATAACAAGGAAGAGGAATGGTCACACTGCTAAGAGTCAAATATGTGCTGTGCCCTGTTCATCCTCACAGGACTTCTTTTGCTTAGAAGAGGGTGAGAGAGTGGTGCAGTCTCCAGCTCATGAGTATTCCACTGAGAGTGAAAGAGAGAGAGGTGGGAATGGAGAGGGAGAGAAACTGAAAGAAATAAAGACTTGACAAGTTCAAGAAAAAATATAAAGAAACATGGACAGAAGGGGGATGCTTTTTGTGAATGACAGGAGAAGGAGTGGAGCAAAGGAAGAAAGCTGGAGAAAAAGTAACAGGGTGGGAGTGTCGTAAATTATAGTGGGAGGAGGAACAGGAAGAGAGGAGTGAGGAAAACTCCAAGGCTGACTCAGAGGGATCCCTTCTCACTTCTCATCTTATCTCAACTCCTCCCTCCCTACCTTCCTCACAGGCTTGAAGGGAAGCTACATCACATTCTTATTCTTTCATGTTCATTTGCTTTTTATTCATTCTTTCACTCCTTCTGTATCAACCCTCAGGTGGAGATTAAAATAGAAGGAACAGCTTCCTTAATATTTACCGTCTTTCTTGGGTTCTATTTTTCCCTTACTCCAGGGCATGTGTGTGGGAATGTATGTGAATGTTTTACTGTTACATCTTATTAGTATTTTAAGTATTCTATCTATTTTATTTATTGAATTTTATTGTTTTATTTATATTTTGATATTGCTAGGGATGATGCAATGATCGGGGACCATTCTTCATTTCGTTGTTCTCGTGACAATGACAATAAAGTTTCTGATTCTGATTCTGATTCAAAGCCACATAAAATTCCAGCTTAGATTTTAAAGGAATGAAGGAAAAATATATTAAATAAAATACTGTTTGTCATTAAATAAAAGGAAGTCTAAAATGAAAACAGAGACACACATTGATACTGATCAACGATGGATTGTTTGCTGCTGAGTCTTCAATCACATAGCTATTCGTTTGACTGACTAGTCACTGACCAGTTTCACATGAATGATAGTGTTCAATTGTGATAAATAAAATTGCTGCACCCATGCACACAATTCATTACATGCCAAAAAAATGCTCAGTGCTGACTAAAACGGCACGTGATTCAGGCTGGCTAGTGAACATGAGGTTGAATTTAAGGCCATTAGTAATAACAATAACCTTGAAGGACCATAACAGTAGGATATTGCTGCCACGACGACAAAGAAAATTGCCAGTATCATCATCTATCGATAAAAAACGAATAAAACCATATGCCATTCATTGCGACAGCGCTAATGCTTTGGGATGGTACCACTGTGGGTTTCCTGTGTCAGTAGGAGGTATTTGGTCTCCAGCAACACTTAGGTGGGTGGTATGCATCAATAACATCCAACTAACTGCCAAAATCCAAGGTTTCCCAGCAGAACATCAATATTGTTCGCTTCACCTGTCTGTGGGTTTAGTGCTGTGGTTGTTTAGTATACATTTATGCTATGACTAAAGTCTAATTGCGAGTTTAATGCCTTAAATATAGTTAATTCTTGCAAAATTGTTTTAAGTTTCAGGGTAACTGCATGCATTAGAAAACAGAGCTGATCAAGAAGAGGTCAAGACACAGGGCTTTTTGAAATTTGCTAAAAGCCACCCTTGCTGACACCAGCAGGTTAGGACATGACCTTTATATGCACATTTCCATGCTCGCGACTGCTAAGTAGGTTGATAATTTACAGAACAGGAAACGCCTGTTCGTAACAAACATCCGCAGTCTGTTCAACTTAAACTGTGTGCCACACTGTACATGATAGAGTGATTGTTAGTCAGAAGCATAACAATGTTTCTGTTGAATATGTATCTGCATCAGTCAATGGCTCCTGTTTATGCAGCAGTGTTCCTGCTCATGTTTATTCATACGCTGATTAACTCTGCAACTGCTGTTTCTGCTGTGTCTCTAATTAGCATTTTGTATCAGGCTACATCTCACTAAGTTAGATGTATGTTAGGCAAGCATGGGTTTTAATTTCAGTTAGAGGGCAAGTGTGGGATGATCCTGTCAGCCAGGGTGCACCATATGGGGATATTTGGAAAACAAACAAACTAACCGGAAAATAAATAAATAAATAAATAAAAAGGATGAGAGTGGAATATGAGGACAGGTGGTGTGTTCAGCAGGGAGCAGGTAGGTGCGTGGGCAGGACTTTGCACCCTACTGCTACTCTGATTGGACAGCAATGTCCTTGCCTCAGGCTTGTGACCCTGTCCAGTATCAATAGCGCAGATGCACAGCTTGGAACATTATGAATGACCAACAAGTGAAATCTGTTAATACACTGACTAGCTTCAGGTCCATTTTGTGATAACATTAATTGCTCCTGAGAGACACTGGGCACAGACTCCAAGTCCCTTATCCCTCAAACACTTTTGCAATATTTTATTAAATATCTGTATGATCTCTCAGGCTCTCCTTGTAGAATCACGCAAGCAAATATTTTTAAGTTTCACTCTGTTAAGTAGATCAACATTTTATTAAATAAAAGGTGTAACTTGCTGGTAGAAAGTGCCTTTAATCAGAGATCATTTCTCTAAGCACATTTAGTGAAAATGCTTTTTTGTAACAGCTCACAAATATGGAAAAAATACCACATAGAAAAAAGTGTTTCATCATAGTTTATCTTTGTATAAATGTTTACTTCACTTCTGTCTTTTCAGTTTCTATCTGAGAGTAAAATCCTTGGTAAACAGAGGTCATGTGACTCTGGTTTCTCTTGATGTTGTAGTTAATCTTTAATTATTTAAGGCAGGGGATCTCAAACTTTTAGCACGAGGGAAAAAAAACTAATTGACACTGACTAATTAAATGCATCTACCATTTGCAATGATAGATGCATTTGGAATTAACTTTCAAAACACTTGTGACGTGAAGCGTCCCAGTCATAAGAGAATTTGTTGCTCTTTGGTTGCCAAACACGATCCTCAGATTAGCTTCAGGTAATCAAGATAATCACTTCTTAATACTGTAGAATAATTGTTTAAAGCCTGATCTCTTAGCTATGGTCTCCTTGTTGTTACTTTGAATCTCACTGACGTAAAGGAGCAAGCGTCACCATAATGTGACAATGGACATATTTTTACAGGGTGCTATGCTTAGGGAGGATGTGATCACATGTACGACACTATCATGTAGAAATATTTATATCAGCCAGTCTGCCCGCTGTCTTTGTCTTCTTTAAAATTATATTCAAATCAAATGTGCTATATCCTCCTGTCTCATGTCAAATGTGTTGATAGGTAAGTAATATGTTTAACTCAGTCTTAATGAAGGACACAAGTAGTAAAAAAAAAAGGACCAAATGCATAAATAAACTATTCAAAATCTCCTTAAAAAAATAAATACATATATATCTTGCTTATACAAACACTTGTGTGTACAGGTATGCAAGAAGAATAAAAACAGAAAAAGAAAAAAGATTCGGAGAGATCGAGACAGAGAGGGAGAGACATTTTGCCCATATGTGCCTCGGATATTAGGACAGCTGGCTGCTGAATACTTGAAGGATGCTGTTTATCTAACTTGTGGGAGGCAATTACTTACACTATGCTGCACAGAGGCAATCGCGCGCGCACACACACACACACACACACACACACACACACACACACACACACACACTAACGTGAAATACATGTGTACACCATGCACACTTTGTGATGAAAACAACGGAGAAATGCTCACACTTGCTAATGCATAAGAAGATGTGCATACATGCATGCAAACACACGCGCGCACA